>NC_134367.1:105223561-105426061 GCF_035582795.1 Mycteria americana
CGGAGGCGTGAGCTCCGCAGCCCGGGGTCCCTGCGTGCGGAGGGAGACACAAGGCCCGAGGGGCCTCGCTAGCGGCGGCTTTATTTTACGCCGGGGTCGCTGGCGCCTGATGGCGGCACAGGCGGCTCCCCCCTTCCTTTAAAAGCACAAAAGACAAGAATTCCGCCTTCTTGGCTCCTTCTCCTCCAGGCGTGACGCCGCACCCGGGGCGGGCGGGCTCCCGACGGCGGCCTCGCTGCACGGGCCGGGCCAGGCCAGGCCGGGGCAGGCCAGCGGCGGCGGCAACAGGGCCCGCCGCGGCCGCCCCGCCCCGCTCACCTGCCCGGCCCGGCCCGGCCCGGCTCCGCCCCGCCGGCTCGCAGGAGGGCCCCCACCTCGGGAGCAGCCGAGCGCACCCGGCCCCTTCCGGGCCCGTCCCTTCCCCCGGGAGGCGTTGACCTCCTCCCCCCCGCCCCGGCCGCCGCCGCCGCCGCGGGGGGTCCCCGCCTCTTCGTAGCCGGCCCCGTTCCGCGAACGGTTCGAGGCGTTTTGGCCCGCGCCGGCCCCCCTCCTCCAGGTGCTGTCGCGTTGCCATGGCATTTTCCGCTCGGACCGGGGAGGCGGCGCGGCCTGGCCGGGCCTGAGCGGCGGGGAGCCCGCGGGGCCGCAGCCTGGCCGGACGCTGACCCTGCCCTGGCCGCCGGTGGCCGCAGAGGGCTGGGCGGGCCCGCTGGCCGATCCCCCGCCTCCTCCTTCCCCGCCGCCGCCGCCGCCTTGCCCCGCCGCTGCTTCCCTCGACCCCGAGGTTCCGGCGGTGGCGGGAGGCGGCGGCGGGCGCCAGCTGGAGCAGGCGGCGGGGAAGATGGCGGGGAACGGCGGAGGCTTCGCTGGCGCCGGGAGCGGGGAGATCATCCAGCTCAACGTGGGCGGAACCAGGTGAGCGAGGGTGCGGGGGCTGCCGCGGGGCGGTGGGGGACAGGCCCCGGGCCCTGCCGGCGGGCCGCTGCGGTCCCGCGGGGCGGCGGGTGGTGGCCAGCTCATACCGGAGGGCATCGGAGCGAGGGGGAGCGCCGAGGGGGGCCGGCCCCTGCCGGGGGTCTACCCGAAGGGAGGCGCTGCCCGGCCGTGCCCGGCGGTAGCCTGGGCCGGCTGCCGCTCCGTCCCGGGCGGGCGGCGGTGCCGACTCGCCTGGGACCTGTCTGCTGGGGCTCCGTGGTCTGGACGTGGTGCTGCCTCCGGGAGGGCCTGAATAAAGCTTCACCCAGCATGGTGCAGGGGAGCTGAGCCGGGGTACCTGGAGGCAGATACGGGAAGTGCTGGCAGTCCTGCGTGGTGTCAGCCTGCGGTGTCTGGGGTTTCTAGAGCCGTACTCCAGTAATGCGTCTTACGGACTCTCTGGGTATACTGCTTCTTCAGGAGTAGAGGACGGAGAGCTTTGCTTTGCCATCAGGTCCATAGAGTTCTAGTGATCAGTCTATCTAGCAGCCTCAGAGACTAAGGTATTAAAAAGGTTGATATGATACTGCTGCTATGAACCAGAATAAAGAGTTGTATTGTATTTGAATGTATGCTGGAAGTGTGGAAGATGGCATATGTAGACGTTTTGGCAGGCTGAGATAGAGAATTGTGGGACAGCTGTGGTCAGAATCTGTGTGATAAATAGTGCAGATGTTCCTGTCAAAATGCTCAGGCGTGAAATCATTCAGATTACCGTAGCTAGTGGAAAATGAAGTAATGTGTCTTCCTGAGGCTGCGCACAATGTGAAACCAGCTATAAGTAGTAGGAGCTGCTACTATTACTATTTTAAGAATTTTCTTGCATTACCCAGAGGATGAACTTGTTCTTATAACTAAATTGTATGTTGTAGCCTTTCTTAAAGGAGGGTGCCGTAAAAATCGATGCAGAATTCCTTAGTTATAATAAGACATTAGGGAGCTGGTTCAGCCCAGAGAAGCTGCTTGTAACTTGCATAGGCAAAACTCACCTATAATGATGCTTTCAGGATAATGTTGATGTTGCCTTGGACCAGATTTCGTGTTACACTGAATAAGGTTCTTCAGTGAACTCTGTCTCTGAAATTATAGGCCAGTTCATCTTTTAGGTTTTTAGTACAAGTGGAATCACAAAGATGCTTCAATGTCATAATTTTAAATAGATCTTACTTATTAAGTGCCTCTGCAGAAAACAGAGTATTATGTACAGGGCATGAATCAGGGAAGAAATACACATCCCCAGAGGGCTTGCCTACACAGAGAAGTATGAAGAGTAAGGCAAACTAACAGTTGTATTTCATTTCTAGTTGAAGGTCTAGATTCTAGTCAACAGATATCATTTGGGTGTAAGGAGTAGGAAATGCATGCATGGACACTTCTCTTTTAACAGGGAGACAATGTGCAATGGTACCTCTGTGTAAGAGGTTTTGGTCTTTTGCAACTTCAACTTCCCTTGTAGTGCCCATATTCTTTGAAAAATATATCTGAGCTAGGTTTCTCAGCTTGCAAAGACAGGTGACTCAAAGCTGACAGTGGAGTGGATGATCTGGACGGCAAATGGGGGAGCGTGGGATACTGTACACGTTTCCTCATCTTCATTAGTTCCTGTTACCCTTCCTAGAAACCTGAAACTCTTAGTTTTGTTTGTAGAGTTGTACGAGAAGAGAAGAAATTAGCGCTCTCCTCTGTCTCTGACAGCAGTTATACTTTGGAGCATCTAGTACTGAGACCCCAGCTTTCCATGTTCTGACACAAGGTTCCCGCTGCTCTGTGGGACTGCCAGAGCTTCTCGGTTCTGTGCAGTTGCTCCAACAGTTCCTGGTCTCAGCTTTGGATTCCTTTGCTGGGAGCACAAGTCTCTTGCAAGTTAACATTCACAGAAATTACTGTAACAAATTCAGTGAATTCTCTTGACCGTTTATCTCCCTCTGCTTATAACTCTGCAAGCGCAACAGACTATGAAAATGGTTGTTTTATAACTGATACTTAGTGTGTCTCTTTCCAGTTGCCTATATTTTCTTTAAAATAACTGTAGGCTGCCACCTGCTTAAGAGTATTTGAGGATATTGCACTGGGTTTGCCTAATTTTCCTCATACGATGTCTATCTGACCACTGCGTGTTAGCTGCATGGAGCTGCAGATGCACTTATACGTGTAAACTTTGCTAGCTAAGCTTCTTTGTGCATCCTGGAAAAGAGGATTCTGTCTTGTTGTTTACATAGATTAATGTATATGTATTAAAAGTTATAAAGTATATGTTAGTATGAGGTATTGCTTACTAAACTGGTACCATAGTGCTAAATCACAGACAGAAAATCCTTGTGCTGTCTGAACGCACTGATAAAATTGCAAGGAGGCAAATGGGGAATCAGTTGATGGCTCTTTTTCCTATCCTCCTTATTGTGTGGCTTGTTCTTCTGGAACATCTGCTAGTCCCAAGTGTTTTGCTATTAAGCTTTTTAACTGACTTAGGAAATGCTGGAGTGGAACCCAGCTGGTCAAAACACCAGCAAAACTTCAGTCTTGACACCTCTGAATAGCTGAGTGTCACTCGTGCCTAAATGCAAACGTGCCTTCAGGTCAGAAATTGTGCTGTAGTGTATTGAGAAGATAGTGCCATTGAGTCCTCAAACATCTGTTCAAAGATCCTGAATGTCTTCATGGTCTCATCAGACTTCTTTATGGCATCAGAATTATTTTAGCATTTATCATTCAGTGTTGTAGAAAATGCCAGCTAGCTGTGGTTCTAGTACTTTTTCCATACCTTTCTGCCTATACATGCCTTCCTGGGAAACCATAATTCCTCTGTTTTTTTTCTTTTCTTTTTTTCTAAAAACACAAAAATAACTGAAAGGTGTAAATATTTAAAGTATCAGACAATAAAAGTCTTTGGCTTGTGAAGACCTTTAAAAGGGCTAACTGGTGATGCTGCATCTATGCCCATAGTTACAAGCAGTGTCTGGATTAATCTTGGATAAAATTCACGTAACTCATTGTTTTCTATTATGCACATACTGTAATACGATTAAATGAATCATCCCTTACACTTAAAGTAGAGAAGGGTAGTGATCTGTATTACTGATGATAAAAGCTGTGCAAAACCGCAAATATACTTAGAAGTCACTTTCCATTTAAATAGCAAACTGCTTTGATTCTCTTTAATTTTTTTAATTTTTATTTTTTTTTAAGAAAGACTTTGTGCATGTTTGTGCTTGGAACACTGATACTGTAGATTTTCTGTTAAGAACAGATTTGTCATTGTTATGCTTGCAGTGAGCAGCTGCACAATCCACGTTTTATGCAGGATGGTAGTTCCATATAGCCTTTGTGTTTCTGCCTCTTAGGGGGTATAAAGTAATGCTTTTTGTTTACATTGTCTTTTTTTTTTTCCCCCCCCTCCAAAACCAGAAAATACAAGCAGTGAAAACTAGATAAATTATGATTAAGTACTTTTATTCCAAAAATATTTTGTAATGTATTCCTGTACTATATGGCAAGTTGTCATGGAATTTTACTTTTACATTTCCTTTTTTGATTCCATTAATGAAGAGGTCACCAAAGGTTTCTTAGTCATGGTACTAGTAAGAGGATATGTACACTCAGAGAGCTGATGCTAAGCATGAACTCATTGTCCAAGCTGTCAGTCCAGTTGTCTTCCTTCATGTTAAGTCAAAACCAGAAGAAGTATAAAAGAGTTCATAGTTATTTATTATATATGTAAAATACTGTCTGGCATCATAAGTAATACTATAATTTGTATTATTTCATAATATGATTCAGAGTAAATTCATTCTTTCTTTTAACTGTTATTGGGCCCCCCTAAGAAGGCCCAAATAGCAAAATGGCAAATAATTAAAGTTACTGTAAAATATTAACTTGAAGCTCATTGTAGTCTTTTGCAGTCTACAATGTAGCACCCTTTGAGTCCTAAGTAAGAGTAACATGCAGTTAATGACAAATGTAGCACGCTGTTGATAAACTTACATTTTAGTGGCTGCTGTGTGTGTGGTGGTGGGGGAGGTTGGGGTTTTTTGCAAGCATTAATGTTGACAAAGTATGAGAACCAGAAAATGTAGGATGTTTGGGACAGTATGTTACAAACATATAAAGAATGATGCTTTGGGGGTCTCTGGACGGTCCTGCTTTACGCTTAAGGATAATCTGTGCAAAGAATCTGCAGCCTCTGACTTTGTGCAGACATTTAAATGATCTCAAACTTCCCAAACCCGTTTGATAGCAACTTTGTAGGACAAGTGAAAGCATTTTGATAAAGCAGACTTCCTTCCAATTTTACAGCTGATTCTAAATGTGTAACTTTGGTTTCCTAGGTTCAGCACTTCAAGACAAACACTGATGTGGATTCCAGACTCCTTTTTTTCCAGGTATTTGTAATATATCATCACATTAAACACAGACAAATTAACAGTCATTTAAAAAAAAAAAAAAGTAAGTGTTCTCAGTTCTGAATTTATGCTGTAAATAGTGTATTTATTCCGTTAATGCTTTTTCCCCATCTCAAGCAATGGGACAGATTAATTTGAAATAAGCTGTTATTCAAAAGGCATCTTCTGTCTTGAGTGATGCTATGGCAGCCTATATATGCTGAAGAGTTGTCACTTTTTAGATGGAGTGTTCTGGAAATAATGCTCCAAGTCTGCAGGAAAGGGAGATGCCACTGACTTTATTACTATATTGCCACTTGTGATCTTATTGACCATACAAGGTAGCACTGCCTTTAATGTTTTTTGAATCATTGACTAAACTCAAGGTACAGCAAAGTTTTGAGGGTTTTAACTTGTGGTACAGGAGCTGTTGGATTACTGAACATCCTTCAGCTAACTTTTACTACTTCTGTAGGTTGTGCTGCTTACTGGTTGTACCCTAGTAATTTTGTGCCATAGCTGCTGTGCCTCTACCACCCCAGTTAATCCCAAACACATAAAAGAAAACCTAAAGGCTGGCAGTTTTGCTTCCTTACCTTTAATTTTTGTACTTCAGACTTCTTTCCCAATAAAAGCCTGGCAGCTGACATAGACAAGCAGCATTACCTGCTCCTGTTTTACTGAATGTTCAGATAAATGGAGCGCCAGGGAAATGTCACCTTCTTTGAGGCATGGAAGGAAAGGCACAAGGCGGAATTCCCTTGCTATTCCCCAGTCTCTCAACACTAATCTAAGGAGGTTGTTCTGAAAGTCATCCAGTACTGGCAAATCTCAGAGGTAATTGTCATCCAGACTGTGATAGAATCTTGAAATAAAACTGTTGACATTAGTTAGTTTGCTTTGTATCTGTAAAACGAGGTTTTGGTGTTGTGTTTTCTACTGATCTGGAGCAAAAGTACTTTGATCTGATGGGAGAGAAACTTTGAGGTAAAATGGTGTAAAAACTCATCCACCCTTTTCTTGCCCAGTAAGTCCTTGTAGAATGGGTTGTTTACTCTTCCTTTTTACTTCAGCAGCTTTTACTGATTTACTGGATTGTAACAAGCTATGCAGCCCCCAGGTGCTAGGAAAACTTTTCCATCCTTTCAGGCTAGGCCTTGTGTCTGTTTTGTTTGGGAATCTGAAAGTCCTTATGATGCAGCTCTTAGCCTTTCCTTAGGTGTGCATGCACTGCTCCTTTGTTCAGGAGAGATACTTCACCCTCACCAGCATTCTGTGTTACCTAGGCAGTTTTCTTTGCTCAGCTATACAGTTTTACCAAAATGCAATCTACAATGCACAAATAGAGCAAACTGACTGAGAGTGTTTTGTATTTGTGTTAGTACATTTCTGGGGGACATCTAACAAAGATTTCCTGTGTTTCAGTTTGCTGAGTGGAAGAATTTCAACGCTGAAGGATGAAACTGGTGCTGTGAGTAATAAACCTACTGATAAATCATTAATTTAACGTTATGCTTTCAGTTAGGTTCTCTCCTAAAGAATATTTGCTGTGGGTGCTAATGGGAGTTACACTGCCTGAGTCAGCTATGCTTAAAAGCATGGAAAACAAATGGCCAGATGAATTAAAAACGTTCACATTCCTGGGCTTTTAAAAACTTGTTTTGGCTTTTGCCAGTATTTTCTCTGTCACTATTGTATTACATAACCCCTAATAGTAGTGTTGCAGAAGCCTACATTTAAAATGCTGACAGCACCATCTCTGCTTTAGAGTCCATGAGGAGTAATGTTCAATTGGACCTTTTGTTCATGTTTTGTCACTTATTTCAATAGGAGGAAAATATGGGACTTTGAAGTAATTCCAAAATGTCACCACGTATTTTCCTTTTCTTTTGTTAGATTCTATACAAAATACAGTATCCTCTTTCTTATAGTCTCAAAGCCTAGTTGCAATACTGTTCATGCTATTGAGCAGGAGAATGACTGGGAGTGTTTAATTTAGTTATGTCTAGTGAAGTTCTAAAGATTTTAGGAGAGAATCACAGGTGTAACTACTTGAATGTCATGGCACTGGTCTGGTCTCCAAACTTTCATGAAAACTGGTGACATCTCTGGATTTCTTGGTTCTCATCTTGATTCCAAGACAAATGAGACTGGAACAATGTGCATATTTTTGTGCTCATTCTGCATTGTGTACAGACAATGCAGAGACAGAAACTGTACTTTTTTTAAACAGAAAGAACTGCAAATTGCTGTATTGCAGAGGTAGGGGTAATTTTCATTAAATAGTATTGCATATGTAGTTGAGTAATCCTGACATGGAGATGTAGCTTTTGTTGGCAAATATATATAGCAAAATGGCCATTTCAGTCTGTGTGTATGATATTCTTAAATGGGAAACTATAGTTACAGCAATGTTGTTGAGTGATAGTAAGGCACACAAGTACTTTGCTAAAAGCGTAGAGGTAGTTGTAATGATAATTGAATTCATTAAAAAAAAATCTAAACTTATCTTGATCTTATTACGTTTACTGCATTCTGAACACGATAGAAAGTGAGAATACCCATTGACCTTTGTGAAGACTCTAGAACTTAAAGGACACGTTTATTAAGTACCATCTATTTCCAGCAGTGTTTGTATATATGTCTTTTAGGAATGTTGAATTAGTGGATAGTGGAAGAATAATGAGAGCAAAGGGGTGGTCCAAAAACTTTGGGTTATGTTTGGCTGCTGACTGCCTCATTTTCAACTCCTCTTTCCTATGTTCACCATAAAAAAGCATTTTAGTTGACGGTTGCTCCATAATAATGCTAAAAGTACAGCAATTTTTCTTTGCAGATATTTATTGATCGAGATCCAGCAGCATTTGCACCCATTTTAAATTTTCTTCGCACAAAGGAGTTAGACTTACGGTAAGAAGTTCTAATTATTTCAAGTGAAAATTAATTTGATCAGATGCATTACAAAACTTTTTCAAATGAAGATCGTTTGGTTTTACTCAGCTAGTTGGGTGCCTAGTATATGACTCGGCTCCCTGGTAGGTTTGGGGCCCTGTCTATAGTATTAGTATATGTATGGTGTGGTAGAGGCAGAAATGGTAGCATTATATTTTGTTTGTTGATTCTTGTGATTTAAACCACTTCTGGCAATATATGTCTTTATTGTTTCTGTATCCTTATTTTAATGAAAGATAATTAATATTAAGATCACTTTGAAATCTCAAACATCAACATGTTGAATGCATTTGGTGGTAATTCTGTAAACAGGTAGCTTGAGGTTCACATTGTGTAATATCTAGTTATATGCAAGTATTTATATTCAAGGTATTGACTCGCTCTGTTCTTGTGGTTTTTGTTGCTTTGGTTTTTTGTTTGTTTTGTTTTTTCTTTCTATAGGGGAGTGAGTATTAATGTTCTCAGGCATGAAGCTGAATTCTATGGAATCACTCCTTTAGGTAAAAACTTCTTTTTTTTTTTTTTTTTTTTTTTTTAATATGAGGTCATCTCACATTTATTACTATAGTAATGACCCACTTACAAGTCCTGGGCAGTTGTGACCCTGAAGGTTTTCAAGCTTACTGCCACAGAAAGTTATTTAAAATAATGTAATGTTTCCTGGGAAGTGTAAACTATGGTCATATCTGTTCTTCCTCCTTAGTGAGAAGATTGCTACTATGTGAAGAACTGGAACGCTCATCTTGTGGCAGTGTCCTTTTTCATGGCTACCTGCCTCCTCCAGGTATTTTTGTATTCACGGTCTGATGTTGCTTGCAGTCATTTACTGCTTTAGTTTGTGGGGGCAATTGGCCGAGGTAGTTGCTCTAGCTGTCAAACTGTCCAAAGAAGGCTTTCCTACGGAAAGATTAAGATGAATGGTTGAATCAAACATCGTTTTGATTCAACAACAAGGCTTTTATCTGTATGCTGTATGAAATGGCATATTTAGAGTACTGGGCATGGGGGGGTGGCATGTTAATACTAAGCAGGCTGTGTTTGGTTGTAGACTAGAGTAGAGGTTCTTCAAGTATGTTTCAGTTAAATGTTATCAGCATAGACTGCTTTCTTCTTCCTGAAGGTACAGTTACTTTAGGTGCCCCATGTCTAGAGGACAAATCAGCACAAATGAGCTTTCCTTAACAATATGAGTACTTGTTAGATTTTTACTTCTCTGTAGAGATGAACACAGTTCATGTGTTAAGCTGAAGTCTAGGGGATATCTAGCCAATTGTTGACAAGTTTTCTGAAGATAGTTCCTTAAATTGTGAATGTCAATGTAGAGAGCAAAAGCATTTTCTGTTTCAGTGGTACGATATTGCCTAATTGTTATAGCAGATGAATTAGACTTTAGATCAAAATGACAAGTGTTAATCCTGTATTTTGAAAGTGAATGAATGTCTGTTATATTGCTAAAGTTTATGGAGTGGGACAAAACATCTCTCTTCTTTTATAGGCATTCCCAACCGTAAAATAAATAATACTGCTGGACCACCAGCTGATGTTAGAACTGGTCAAAACAGCTCTGAGAATGAGATTCATGGAGGTGGTGTCCAACCTACACTTGCTGGTACTGGGGAAGGTACAGTCAGGCTAGGTGAGGAATGTCAGTTTTAAAACCAAAACAAATTGCAAAGATGATTGTCACTGGGAAATAAAAACTGAGTGACTATCTCTGGTTTCAGTCTCCTATTCTACGTTTGCCTGACCTTAAATTGCTGAACACTTACTAAAAGCTACTCCCTATACAGTATTTAAAGCTCACTGCTGCACAATCAAGACATGAGGCTGACAGAAAGCAAAGTTCTTCATGCAGTCTTAGTATGGCCCCTTAGACAAATGCCTTACACTGTACTAAAGCCATGATAAAAACCAGACAGACCAGTGTCTTTTCAGTCTTTGTTCAGGACCTCCTTCCTGCTTTTGCACCTCTTTCTTGCTCCTGGTGCCTCTCTTGCCCTGCAAGAGTCAAGTTTTTAGACTAAAGGTAGTCTTCAGTTGTTTGACTATATAGAGTACTTCCCGTATAAAATATATAAAAACTGTAAATAAGATAGGCTTGCATGCTGTCAGTTTCCAGCTTTTGACTTTGCCAGCAAAATGATGCTGTTAGAAGTGTCATATTTCTGCTATAATCGTGGAAATTGTGGCAGTGTTAGGAAAATCTAGAGTATGTTAAAAGGTGACTCTATATCCAGGTAGTATAAAAATAAGCCTTGGATATGAATTGCTGTTTCTTCTTTGTAAGTTGCTGCAGGTTTGGAAGAGGACAGTTGGGGAAAATGAAATAGAAGATGCAGTCTTTAGCCATTAGTTCTTCAGCATATCAAGGCTGAGAGCTAACTTGGGGAAGTACCATAACCACTGATTTCCAGTGCCATCCAACACTTCTGCCAAACCTAATTTAGTTATAGATCAGAAACAGGCATGCTCCCACTGGATAATAAATGGAGGAGCTATAGGTATCCTGAGATACTGGAAATTTCAGTTTAACAGTCTGGAACAATAATACAGGGTTGCACCAACTGTTTGGAAAGAACTTTTACAAAAGAAAGCATTGTTTCTTGTTTGATAAAAATCCTCAATTTTTTTACCAATTTGGGAGGCTTTAAAACTGAGGCACGTACTTGCGTCTTTCTCCTTATGAACACTTTGCATTGTAGTGACTGAGATGAAATGTCTTCCTTCCATGTAAGAACTGTAACAGTTGTAAGGATTGTGAGGAGTAATATTGCTAACTAGAATCTAGCTGAAGAAGTTTCTCAAGAAACATTATTATCAATGTTTCCATTGCATATCCTAGCAGAGCGCCCTATCTGTTCTAGGTGTCTCTGCTCATCTTCTAATACCCATCACTTGACTGACTTTAGCTTTGTTGTTGTTTTTAGGATTTCCTGTGGACCCACGGAAAGTCCTAATAGTGGCTGGCCACCACAATTGGATAGTAGCTGCCTATGCCCATTTTGCTGTTTGCTATAGGTATGAATATAGTTGCTTGTCAGGTTACAGGAATCTAAAAAAAATATGATAATTTGTTATAAGCAAAGCAAAAAGTTTGCTTTACTCTGAAATGACAGTAGATCACATGCATTCAGTCTGCTCCTATAAATATGAATTGCCACTTTTGCTCGTGCAAATAAACTGCTTGATAGGAATTCAAATTTTGCTGCTTTGATGTCAATTCTTGATGCTGTTGCAAAAGTAATGGACTCCAATTTAATTGCTTCAAAAGCCTGTTTTAAAGCAGGCTTTTAAAGGAAAGATTCATTTAAAAAGTTCTTCCTACTATATGGGTTTGAAGACAGTCTGTGAAGTTAGACTATCAAAGAACTTGAAACAGTTAATGGATGTTTGCAACATGTGCCTTGTCTTAAACTTCAGGTTTTTTGGCTTAGCAGAACCATTAAGCACTTCCTACTTCACCTGGATGGTGAAAAATGTCTTTAAATGTCTTGTAAACAAACTGGCTGTTTTTTAAGATCAGGTGAAGATAAGTAACACCTTCATATTACAGAAGCTGTTTTTAGTTCACATCTGGTAGTCTTGATTTAATTGGTGGCTGTCTTTTCAATGAAAAGTAATGTTTTAACAAGAGCTGTTGCCAAAAACAAATACTGCTGTTGTAGTGTGGCTCAGAAACAGAAGGGAGAATAAAGAGTGTAATGTCAATAGCTTCTTTCTTTACTGCCAAGCTGAAGCCATAGTTTGCTGCCTTTTTCACTATATAGAACACTAATTTACTTGCTTGAACTTTGTAACTTGAATCACATCTAACTTGTCTCTTGTATTCACCACTGCAATTTGTTTTGCTTTAATTTGTACTAAGTGTGACTTCTCTTGCTCTACTTAATGTTCTTGTTTTCAATTATGCTTAATATGGTCTGACTGGAGAAAGAGGCAATGATTTGTGATTGTCTTTGTGCTAATTGTCCCCTCCTTAGGATTTTATCTCTGACTGTTTTCCTTGGATGCTAGCTCACTTAAGTGAAAGATTCTGCCTCTTTCCTGCTTGGTAATCTACTTAATGAGACTTGTTACCATTGAACTTAAGTCATTAGTGATGCTTTTGATGAAGCAAGTCAGAATTGAATGGTTGCTGAAAGAGGGCACAGGTCAAAATGCCAATTTAAAATGCTGCTTTTCTTCATAGTGACTCAGGGTAGCAGTCTTCTCTTGATTTGAATATTTTTTTCTTCTGGAACTTGCAGGAACTCTAGGAATACAATGGTGGGATTTTCCTTCCTCCGTTCTGCTCTTATACAGCTTTGCTAACAGTTTTTTTCCCTTCGCTGCTGCATCTTAGTACCTGACTGCTTTTCATTGCTTGATAAGTGAATTTGCCAAGACTTTTTCGAATATCTAGTGTTTGAGGAGACAGCATATACTTAAAACTACTTCCCTCTGCCCACAAATTTTAATATAGCTTGCTTATGCTACTATGCTGCAGTCAAGTGATGTGATTTTTAAGATTCTTGTCAGGATTATTTTAAGGTAAGGGCAACATCTGAATTTTAGCCAGAATCACTTCTCAAAGTAAGCGGTAATTTGTAGTCGACTGGACAGTGAATCCTGTGCAGTAAGAAGTGAAATATATTCGGATGTTTAGGTTTGTGACTTTCTTTTATGCTGCTTGTAACAGATATTATTAAATACTTAAGATAATTATTTTAGTAAAAAGCTACAGCAAAGCACAGTGCATCCTAAAGATAGTATGGTTTTTTCCCTTTGAAGTATGGCAGAAGTCTTCAAAACTTGATAATAAAGCTTTTGAGAATGTCTTGGTTGCATTTAAAGGCTTATGGATTTGCAGTCCCGTTCTTAAGTCACTTCACTACAATTTCTTCTGCATGCTGTATGGGTAGAGCACAGTGATCCGTGATGCCTCATCTCCAGGCAGGATGCAATGCTGAAGTGAAAGAATGGCAACAATGGCAAAAAATACTATAGATATGTTTCTGCTTTCCATGTTAGCATTTATGTAATTTAACTGCTTAGATTTATTGTGCTGTAGCTCAGTTGCAAAGTATCTAAATTATTGCCTACAATTAAATGAGATAAATTGTGCTTTTCTGGCCTCATGTAAGTCTGTACAATTGCACAGGCAAATGATTCCCTAAAAATAAAGCTTATCTTCAATTCAGTATAGTCTGCTTACAGTATACCATAAACAGAAAATGTGACTAGATAGCACAGCTTTATGCTAGAGCATGATTGGGTGTCTTACATGATATGTAAGACACCTTGCCTCTGGAAATTAGTAGAGTTTTCTTCTGAAGTCTTATGTTGTACCTTATTCTCTAGCATTTGGCTAGCCCAAGCTTTTGGCTGGATCATTCACATTGGTTCAGGCTTAGGCTGAGATGTCTGTTTCTGAATCTCTAACCTCTGCTCCCTGTTCCCTCCTTTGCCCTTCCAGAATTAAAGAATCATCTGGGTGGCAGCAGGTGTTCACGAGTCCCTATCTGGACTGGACAATTGAGCGAGTGGCTCTTAACGCTAAGGTGGTTGGAGGACCTCATGGAGACAAGGATAAGATGGTTGCAGTTGCCTCGGAGAGTAGCATAATCTTGTGGAGCATTCAGGATGGTGGTAGTGGCAGTGAAATTGGTAACTATAATCGCTTGGGTTTTTTCTTGTTTGTGTGTGTGTTTAACCAGAAAGAAGCCTGTGACCTTATTTTGAGGTATGTATGATCAGCAACGTTTGGTAATCAGTTTCACAAAGTGACAAAACAAGCTATAGTAAGCAACGTATTGGAGCATATTAACTTACTTCTCTGTCCTGCTAGAGGAATCCTGTCTCGAAAACAACAAGATGAATAATAAAGTAGTCTGTTTACTGGACAGATACTAACTAATACTTGCTGTTCAGTTCAGCTTGAGTTTTTGTGTGAAGATGCAAATTAGAGTTAAACTTTTCCCTGGACTCGCATTTGCATCTAGGCCATAGTGCAAAGGAGCTAAGTTTCTGAGATGGAAAGCTACAGATACTGAGAGATTCTGCTCTTTTCTTTCCTTTGTCTTTATTAAAGCCGTATTTTTACATGGAGATGATGAAAAGGTTTCAGTTCTCTGTCAAATGTAGAACACTTCTTCTTTTTATAGCTTGGGCGTCTAGGTAGGGAAAAAACACACTCTACTGCCCTAAGCATACAGGAATTACTGCTTGTACACCTTGGCACTGAAGGACACACAATTAGGGAGGGTTTAGAAACAGCAAGAAGACGTTTTCAGAAGTAAATATTCCTTGTTACTGATCTGATGGCTTGTCTGACTCACTGTTGTTCAAATAGAGGGCAAGTTTGGGAGGCAGTGAAGGGAACATTATTAGGAACTTCCTCTAGCCTAATCCCTGGTGTTTGAATTGCCACTATTATGCCAGTAATGTCTGTTTCCTCTGGCAGTGGATACTGCTAACAAAGTATGACAGCAATCTCCTTATGTGGACACTTTTATTTGAAACTTAATGCTGAGTTAATTTGTTATTAGATGTATCTCCATAGTTGAAGTCATGAGAATTAACATGGTCATTAATTAAAGTCAAAATGACCAAATTCAAGTTTTGATCCATGTGCCTTTAAACGAAGAGCTTACTTGAAAGATGCTGAGGCAATTTCTAGCTATGTTAACAGCTGTTGCTTTTTTTCATGCTTGAATGAGTGGAAGCACAAAGTCAGATTTGAAGATGGGGAAAGGCAAAGGTCTTGCATGAGATAATGCAGCCGTATACTGCTCCCTTACTTGTGACTCGTAGAGTTCTTGTATGTAATCATGGTCAGCAAAACAGAAAAGGAGGTTCCATTGTATTTAAAAAAAAAAAATAAATCTGACAGGTATGTCTAGCAGTTGATTGTGAAATATCTCTATTAAACAGGGAGTAAATACTGTATTTGAGAAGCCTTTTCTTCTGTTATACTCCCCTTGACCAAATCTTAAAGGCAGGGAAGAGTTAGCGTGACAGCTGTACTCCTGTAACAGACATTGCTTTAAGCACTGTGCTGTTACATTCCTCCTGCATTTTCTGGTTTGACTTAGCTGCTTGTGTTACCTTGGGATTTGCAATAAGGTACATGAGGCAACATCTTGGATTTTTGGAAATTAAGTACAAAGAGAGGCAAAAACCATAAGTGGATTTTTACCTCAAATAAAACCTCTAAAATATGCCAGTATTATAAGGTTCTGATAACTCAGACTACAACTGAACGTGGCAACAAAACTGAAGGAAGCATTTTTGCTAAACAGGCTGTACTGCATTGAAGTGACTTTGTGAAACAAAGGAAATGACACTTGGGGCCAGGGGGAGCAGAGAGAAAGTGCCTACAGGATTGAATCGTTAGTCTGACTAATGTTGAACAAAACACACTGTTCCTCTTTTGGATAATAGGTCATGCTGCTTGGTTAAAAAAACTGAAATATGCTTATGTTAAATAGTAATAACTTGAATATAGCTATCTTGTTTCTTTGTAGTGGCAAATGCTTGCAGTCCTGCTTTGTGTTAGAGATACAGTACATTGCTATCATGTTCTGAAAGAAACTACTTCTTCCAAACAGTCGTTGGAGCCTGGCGACACTTTCCTCAGAAAATTGTGTGGGCTGGCATCTTTGTGATGGAGCTCTCCCAGGGCGCTCTCTTTCCTTTCAATATTACTTACATAAGACACTGCTGCTGGATTGCTGCTGTAAGCAGTATTGTACTGAGAGGGACCCCTAAGACAAGAGCCTGTCATTACGTATAGCATTGTCTCCCCTGTGGATGGGTCTCAAGATTGTTGAGCCTAAGCAGGACTGACAATTCAAATTCCTCCAGACCATTCAAGCTGTCTTCCTTGATTTCCTTGAACCTCATCCTTCTCTGGAGTAATCAATTCTAGTTGTTTCTGTGGATTTTTTTATTACTGCCTTTTTCACGTGCCCTGTACTGCTGAATCTTATCTGCATCGAATGATTGTACTGTGCCCTGGAAAACAGTTTAGCATTGTAATTAAAACATAAGTATATATTGAGCTTCCTGAGGTTCCTTCTTGGAGTGTAACAGAAGGCTGCTTCTTGGTTGGGAATGGCACTCTGTTCATTTGAATTTGTCCAGGACAATGTTGGGGAAATTTTCCAGCTATTGGGTACTCTTGTTTTGAAGACATCTGTCTGCTGCAGTTAAAGTATGTTAGTGAGGAATAATACAAATATGTAGAGTGAGCAGTATGGAATAGGAAACTTGTGAGTGCAGCTTGACAGTTGGTAGGGTAATGTATCCCCAGTAGTAATGACTTTTGTAATTACCAGGCAGTAAAACTTAGCCTGGAATTACTTACAGAGTTACTTACAGGGCTAGTTTGCTGGACTTCATAGCTGGCAAACTTGGAAATGATCTCAGACCTTTTTAGTTTGCTGTAACTTTTAAATACATGGTACCATAAATAGTACAAAAGTATGCTTTCCAAGTTTGCGGTTCAATTAAAAGTATTCATATTGGATCTATGATGACACTAGGAAGCTCTAAAGAGAGGACAGATTTTGTGGAAAAGCTCAGATGTTAAGTTCTACTGTAACCAGAGTCATCAATGCCTGTCATGTTCTGCAGTGTTTTGATTTTTATTAAGTGAAATGTTCTTGATGCCACATTTGCTATATTTGGAAGGCCAGCATTTGCTGGTAAGTCTTATCTTCCAGATTTTGAGTAGTATGTGATGATTGATGAAATCAGTTCCCTATATAGTTTTAATTTTTAATAGCCTGTACTCTCTACTCATGGACTGTAACCAAACTTAAAGATCTGGAGATGAAAAGAGAAAGAAAGAAAGAAATAGGCTTTTGCAGGCTGCTTATTTTTCCGGGTTCAAGTATTTCTGCTAAAAGAGAAATTTGAATGTATTCAAGTAGTGTCACATTGGGGTTTTTCAGTCTTTTCCCAAGAATAAGGATGAAGCCTTGTAGCTGTATTTAGTTTCTAAAATATGTTTTCAGACTAGGTCTATTTGATTGGACTTTAAAAAAAAAAAAAGTGATGAGAACTTGTAATACTTTAAAAGGTAATTGCAAACTAGTATGGCATAAACTTGTCTGTCTAGCAAAAACCATGAAACTACTGCTTCTTAAATAACCCCTAATAGTCATAGATAAAAAAAAAATGCAACACAAACAACAACAAAAAAAACCTCAACACAAAACAACAAAAATCCTGCTTGCTGTAATAGGTTTTTTTATTTATTCATTTTTTAATGCCTTAGGATGTATAAAGCCATTTAAGAACTTGATGACTGTAGAAAAATAAGGAATGCATATTTCACATGGGCTCTTCTTTCTCTTGCCTCCTTTCTCCTTCCCAAGTAATGATTGTTTCAGCAGAGATGACATCATGCTGCTATTTAATTTAATGGAACCCAGTTTGCTGCTTGAATGGTACCTCACCTAGCACAGTGCAAACCCAATTTTGGCTGTTCTTTGCTAGCTACTGTAATAAATGTGACACATGATAATAGTGGAGAGATTCCATTGTTACTGTTTTTTTCTCTTTATTTTAGATGAGCTTCATAGACTCTTCATTTTTTGTAGGAGTGTTCAGTCTTGGAGTCCCTGTAGATGCTCTCTTCTTCATTGGCAACCAGTTGGTGGCTACAAGCCATACAGGGAAAGTGGGAGTGTGGAATGCTGTGACTCAGCATTGGCAGGTGTGTTCAATTCAATTTTCCGCATCACTTTTAATAAGCTGGTATGTCTTTCTAGTAAAAAGAGAATAAAATAACCTAAAATCATGTGTGAAATGCTTGTCACAGGGTTTTCAGCCCTGACTTCTGTTACGAAGTTTGCCAACTTAGTATCTGAGTATTGTGCCTGTGAGCAGAATGTTGAATTGTTTGGTGGTACTACCAAGCATGCTTTTTAGGCTTTCAAATAAAAGGATGTGGTGTGATTTGAAGTAATAAATGTCAAGTGTGTGTATATTTAAACTTCCTTGTGGATTACTAACTTTGTAAAAATTCACTAGGATCATAGGAAATGAAAAAAATTGTGGGGAATGTATGATGGCAATTTCTGCACTGTCTGAAAGAAGAAGAAAAATTAAGATGGCAGTCTCATATCTGGGGATCTCAAAAGTTGTTTTACAATGGGAGACTCTTCTTCAGGAGAAATATGCATGGTGCTTTAAAGATGTCTGTCTTGCATGTGGATGCTTCTGGCTGCACTGACTTTATTCCTGTTGTCAGAATGCATATTAAATAGAGAGATCCTTGGAGTCCGTATGAATCTGAGAAAACAGTTGAGCATTCATGTGAATAACAAAGCTTGTAACACAGCCAGATGTACATCTTTGTGGCACAAAACCTGGATGCAATAAAAATCCCCAAATTGCCTTGCCTCTCAAGAGGCAGAACTGACCTGAGGCTGCTGCACTGTTTGCTGACTAAGTTCTGATTCAACCCTTAAGTGACAGTACTGCTAACAAATAGCACAGATAATAAGCATGGGATAGCACTGCTTCTGCAGCACAGACAGACATGTTGGTATGGTGTTGAATTAAACAAAACACTATTTAAAGCTCTGTTGATGCCTTGCAAAATCTTCTGTTAAGAGACAACTTAATGCTACGTGACAAGCTGACGTTTGACAATATTTTCTAAAGGAATAAAAACCGATGTCCCATTCATCTTCTTTGTTTCCAGGGGGAGCTACAGAAATCTTTCTAATCACATTAATAGTTCCTCAGTTTGACTGACTATTCTTTTGGTGAAAGCGTTTCTTATTGAAGTGTAGAAAATCTTTAAGAGGGGCTTATATGCCAGGATGTCCTAAACCCAAGTTTCTTGGCTTTCTAATTTTATTTTTTTTCCTAGAGGATGAGAATAGCTCCCTTAAACCAACCAACCAACCAAACAAAAACCCCCCAAACCAACCCCACAAAATCAAAACCATAAACAAAAAACAAAACCCAAACCAAACAAAAAACCCCAAGTCCAACCAGTTTCAAGGTGCTTTCTGTACCTTAGGCTCTTTTATTAGTAAGGAGGAAAAAAGAAAAAAAATCTTCCTATGGATCTTCATCTCCCTTTAGAACCCCATAAAGACTTAAGTGGCAGCGTTGTACCTCTGATCTTCAAATTCCTCATGAGAATACATGGTAATTGCGTAACTGCTTTCCATGAGTTGCCCATAGCTCTGGACTTAGTATATAATCATACTTGCTGCAGTGAGAGAGGTTTTGAGGAACAGAATGTGCCAATGCCCCATTTCAGACCAAGAACTTTGTTTCCTTTCAGGCTTTCTTTCCTGATGCCTTTCTGAGTTCTACTTCAAGGAGGCTTAGTTTGTGCAAAGCTATCCTTCCTTACACTGTGATTTTTGTGTTCGATGTTATTACACCCTGAAGATGTAACTCTGACCTCTGCCTCCAATTGGTTCATGTATCTTCTTCCCATCTTAGAGATTTGAGCAGACTAGCTGAGGTGGTTTCCCTAGTACTTACTCCTCTGGCAATGTTTCAGTTGCATGCAACAAGGAGAGGAGATTTGTGGGTGCTAGATACATCAGTAATGAAATTCTTAGCATAGGAGAGCTTAAAGCAGAATATGTAGTGTTATAGAATAAGAGGTAACATAAAGCAACAGAGTATGTCAGAAAAACTTAGTCTGCCAAGTGAGGATTCTCACTGGCCATGTTTTACCAGTGACTGTTGTATAGTGTTGCTCTGTTTCCTAATGAAGGTTCACATCTTGGCAGGTGCAACTGCTGAATCACCTCTGGTGTTCCTATCTCTGCTGCAGAAGAAAGGACGCTCCTTCTTTTGTGTAATCTCTCTGACCCAGTCAGTCAACCTCTGCTGTCAGCAGCATTGTGGATCCTCTTGCTCAGACCTCTCCTTGCAGTTGTTATGTCTTCTGCAAGGTGATGAGTAAAGTGGTATATCTGTCGATGGGTTGCCTCTACCTTCATTAGTTTTGTTAACTTTTTGCAGTTGGGAGAGCTTCTGTATATACCTTTGATCCACAGAACCAGAGAGCACACCACACCTTGATCCATAGAGTCTTGGATGCTGAAACTCTGTTTAGTTTCTTGCCTTTCTGCTCTTGTACTACTACTTTAAAGTAGTCTGGAAAAAAAATAAATCTTTTGAAACCAAGTTCTATGGCCCAGATTGTTAGATGCCTTATTTAATTCAGTGTAGTAGGAATTTGACTGTGGGGAGGGTGGGGTACTTAAACAGCTGTATCTGAAAAAGTACTATGTGAAAGCATTGAGATCAAGAATAGCAATTCTTTTCAGTAATTGGAAAGGATCCTTCTCCAGGTCATTCAATCATCAGTTACACGGGGAAAATCCAAGTGCTTTCCAAGAACAATTTATTTTTAGCATTGGATCTGTGCTGAATTATGGGTGAACATAAGTGAGAGAGGCATAGTTCTTTAAACAGAGAAAAGAGGGGAAAGTGCCTCTTTCCCCTTCCCCCCAGCCCCCCCTCAGGAAAATATGCAGAAGCTATATTCACGTTGTAGCCTTCTCTGTGAGGCTGTGATGGGCTTAGAATATGTTTTAGGAACTTACAGACTATCCTTAGGTTAGGAATGGGTACTGGTTTAGAGTGCTAGCTCTTTGGGGTACGGGGAAGTTTCTTTGGTTGGTTTGTTTTGCTTTTATCCAACAGATTCATTGTAGGTATTTTGCAAATGATTTTGCAAGTCTGTGAAGCAATCGGAAGGATGCTTCTGGTCAGAGAGAAGTGACAACTTAAGCTGAAATTTCCATGAATTAGTATTCCGTGTCTATTAAGTGGACTGACTGAAACATATGAAGTACAGGAAAAATGCTGTGACTTTATGCATGTTTGAGTTCTCTGGATAAAATGGCTTTTGGCTTTTTCTTCCTCAGGGCTGAAGCAAAAAAGAATTGCTTGAGATGGGGGATCATACCTAGGATAAGCTAAACTTTTTATTTGCTTGAGATCTCTGTCCCACCTGAGGGGATAAGCACTGCTTTTGATCATGGAAGGCAAAGAGAGGGCATTCTTAATCCCTCACCTTAAGTTGTAGACCGTTAAGTAAAATATGACAGGACTGCCTTCCAGTTTACTTGGTGTGGATGTGTATTGGAAGTGGGAAATTGTAATGGGACAAGAATTTTTTCCCATCATTATATAACTGCTAGAGGCTGAGAACTCCATAGGGGCTGGCAGAGGGACACAAGAACTGGGGGTAAAGGAAGGCTTAGAGAGGCAACATCTAGTTCCTTTGCCCAGCAACCTCTTAAGGAGTTGTCAGAAAGGGAAAAAGGGATAGGACAGAAACTGTGAAGTACGCTTGTTTTGCATATTGGAAAAAAAAAAAATCCTCTTTTGAAGATGTGGTTTAGCTGCAACACTCTATGTTTTGTGCCTTCACATGGAGAAGGATCTTCCAGAGCAGTTGTGTTAACTTTTCTGCATGCTTCTGCTGAACTCCATGACTTAAGATCCAGTTTGGTAGAGGAATGTGATCTACCAGCAGTGCTTTAAGAATGCCATTGTATGTGCAAGTGTGTGCACGACAGCACAACAGTACCAAACTCAGGTGTTCTTCAACAAAATGTACCGAAAATGTCTGAAAACTGAGAAAGTAGCAACCTAAGTTCTTGATTTGTTTATTTTTATTTTTTCCTTTCTGTTTTCACTAGGTTCAGGATGTTGTTCCTATTACAAGCTATGATACTGCTGGGTCTTTTCTGCTGCTGGGCTGTAACAACGGCTCTATCTACTATATAGGTAAGAAATGGGGGCAGGGTGGAATAAAAAGGAGGGGGTACTGAGCAGCCTTGTTCTTAAACTCTTTAGCTGGTCTAAGTTGCATCAGAACAACTCTGTCTGTTCAGAGTAGTAAACAAATGTCTCCTCTTCCCCACAGACATGCAGAAGTTCCCATTGCGAATGAAAGACAATGATCTTCTAGTGACAGAATTGTACCATGATCCCTCCAATGATGCTATAACAGCGCTCAGTGTCTACCTCACACCTAAAACAAGTCAGTATTCTATCACTGTCTCTTCAGTGAAGAGTCTGTTACAGATCTGGGTTTCTTCTTTTTTCTAAATGGACTTTTTCTATTACTGCATAGCAGGGCTAAAGCAGACAAGGTAGCCCTTGATATAAACAATGAATTTTTCTTCATTTAATCATCTTCAAATGAATGATGAACACTAGGTGTAACTGTTTCCCCTTACCTCTGTACATATGTATAAATAGGTACATGTACATACATGTATGTGTGTACATCATGCATTATACATTAATGTAATAACATAATGCATCATATATTAATGCTTGTGCATAATGTACCTTTGCTGGTTTTAAGCCTTTTACACAAGATTTGCACTTAAATTATGAATTGTATTCACTGAAATAGTTTGTGGTGCACTGGGGGGGAATGACACAACCTTGCTGTTGCGTCTAACCTTATAATCAATATACTAAAAACCATTTCCATATGCAGCTGAGTGATGCTTAGCTATTGTGTCTATACACCCTTTTGTAATCACAGTGCAGCTATCTTTTAAATTAAAATACAAACCAAAAAGACAAAACAAAGCAAAACCCCCCAAAAAACCCAAACTGCAGGAAAGTGGTTACTCACATAACTATATTGATACCACAGTGACCTTTTTAACTATAGTCCTCCCTACTCTTGCCTTGCTTTCCCATTTGCCTCCCACTAAGGCAAAAAAATAAACAGTATGTGTCATGTATTGACCATATCAGTGTGAGGACTGCCAAAATATCCAGTCATATGACTTTATCCATCTCTTCTTTCACTTCCAGGAGGGAGGAGAGAATGGGAGAGAAGGCTGTTGTTAAGACAGTGTTGAAGAGTGCAGTATGGAATTGAATAAACATTGGGGATTTTTAGTGGCAAAATGTCCTTTCTGTTCATGGGAAAATAATGAGTAAACAGTGTTTAAAATAAATATCTATCTTACTGTGGAAGCCTGGAAATACTGTTTTCTACTGCCTCGTTCCCTGGCCCCAATAAGGCAAGCTTTCATTCCTGGGGGGAACAGCTGTGTTCTTGCTTGCTTTAGGTGTAAGTGGCAATTGGATTGAGATCGCATATGGCACCAGTTCTGGAGCAGTGAGGGTGATTGTACAGCACCCTGAAACAGTTGGGTCTGGGCCTCAGCTCTTTCAGACCTTCACAGTTCATCGAAGTCCTGTTACAAAGATCATGCTCTCGGAGAAACACCTTGTGTCAGGTAATCTTCTTTTCTGTGCACAAATTTATATTGGCAGTTCTCCCCTCCTCCTGAGCAATGAAGTATTTGTATGCATTGCTTTATAACTTGCATTGTTCCCAAATGTGATAGAAATCAGTTGGACAGATTTGGGGGCAGGGGAGGGGCTAGATTGGCTTGGATCCTCTTTCTTAAAGTAAGCATTCTTCAAAGCCTTTAGCAGTTAAAAGGCTTAGGTTTTATTTGACCAGATACTGGAACACCTAAATCTTTTGTTTGTGTCTTATTCCAAGGTTGCCATTTGTGGAGATAAAAGGGTTTGTAAACAAACGTATCCCTGTCAAGCCTTATTGTTGTGGGCAGGTCCTTTAGGACTTGTCTTCTTTTAACAGCCTTTCAGGAGCTTTCTGGGTTGCAGCAAAATGTGCATCATCTCCTCTTGAGCCCTAGAAAAAGCCTTCTCATGTTTTCAAAGGGCATCTCTGTTTCTTCTTTTCTCAGCAGTCTCCCAGTGTTTGTTGTGCTATCCTGTTTGTCCTGTCTTATGCTCAGGAAAGTGTCTTGCTTTCAGGGAAGATGCAATCACTCCTCCGTCTGTAAGAATCTATTTCACCCAGAATCCAGCAACCAGGGCATGGCAGAGAACAGATTTACTTTCTGCTGCTCTCTTAGCTTTTTTAAAAAAGCAACAGGAAAGATAGTATCCAATTATACTGCGAACAAACAGCCCAGAGGTCATCTGTTCCCCTGGAACTTGGTGCTAAACGCTCAGTGCCAGGAAAGGGCACATCTGTGTGTAGAAAACTGAGTAACTGATGAACGAAACAGAAGAGCACTATTGTGTGACGAGGGTTCTGCTGCCAGGTTGCTCTCATGACATGTCTTGTCCTAGCATTTGCACACAGAGGACTGAAGTGTGCTGTAGGCTAGTGGTGCTGACTCAGTCAGACCTTAATGTTGTGTTCCACCTGCCTCAGTTTGTTTCTTGAATTTCTGAGGGAAGAGACAAAACTAACAGAAAACAGGACATCAGCAACAATTTGTAGATTGTTAGATAATTGTCTGGAGATGCTATGTGACCTGACTGACTAAATTCTGCTTGATCGCTCAGTCTTGAAAAACTATCAATCATACAGAAATCTATCACTATCATAGAGAAATTTATTTCAAAAGTTTTGTCATCCCTTGTAAATGTTATTGTACATCTTTTCCTTTCTAGTTTGTGCTGATAACAACCATGTACGGACTTGGACTGTGACTCGGTTCCGGGGCATGATTTCAACTCAGCCAGGCTCAACACCTCTTGCATCATTCAAAATCTTATCCCTGGAGGAAGCAGAGAGTCATGGCAGTTACTGTTCTGGAAATGACATTGGTAGGATGTGTCTCGAATGCGCTGTGCTGAGCCTGTACATTCACTGGTCTCATAAAGGTTTAACAGGTCTTCAACCCTGTAACATGCAAGTCAGCTGATGGGTGTAAGCTCTTATATACTGTTCTCCCCTTGAAAAGATGGCAGGGGTCTGTAAGATCTACCTGGAAATACTCACTATTTAGGCTGTATAGAGTAAGTACACTTAAAGGGCTTACTCTGAAGGTGAGAAAAAGGGAGGAAGAACCTTTGAACACAGATGCTATACCTCTTCCTTGAACAAACTGATGTGGCACTTCACTTTTGGTTTAACTAGAGAATGACAGAAAGCACAGGAGACTGTATTAAAGCAGGTGAGCATAGCAAGGTTTGGGTCTACTGCAAATTCCAGATCACTGTTCAGTCGGGGTTAAACGATGCACGTGTAAAAAACTCTTAAATGAATTTGAAGTTGTGGCAAAGTTTACTGAAGCCTTGAAGCTGCAGAGGCAAATGGTGCTAGCACATTGCTATAGGAAGATACTAAGGAATGCATGTCAGTAAATATGGGTAGACAGGTAATCTAGATTCCTTTGTGGTCTGAGTCTTGCAAATGAACCTTTGATGAAAAGGATGCCCTGTGAACACAGGGTGGGGTCAGTCCTATGTCAAGAAATCTGATTAAGCCTTTAGACATCTAGAAGCTGCAAAATAAGAAAGTACTTATTGTTATCATAGAGGCCTAATGCAGGGTTTGTTCTGACATAGTAATTCCTCCAGGAACATGCAGGAAACTCAAGAATGGGTGTCCTTTAAAACAAAAGAACAAAAAAGATTAGTATCTGTAGAGGCTTCTAACTATTGGATGGCTTTTTCTAGCTATTAGTCATCTTTGGTTCCCTGGTCCTGATGCTTTAAAATTGCAGTGGTCATACTAACATGAGTTTGGGTCTTCAGGACTGTGTGGGGAAGAGGGTGAGGGAATTGAAACAAACAAACAAAAAAGTGATCTTACTTTTTTTTTCTCTAGGACCCTTTGGTGAGCGTGACGATCAACAGGTGTTTATCCAAAAAGTTGTTCCCATCACTAATAAGCTGTTTGTAAGGCTGTCGTCAACTGGGAAAAGGTACCTCCAATGTTTAGGGTTTTAAGTGGGAAAGGAGCAGGACTGTTCAGGTGGCGGGGTCTCCCATCCCTTGGGGATGCATGCAGTTGCACTTAGCAAGCTTCTAACGTGCTTGACAGCTTTGGCTGATCTCTAATTTGCGTGTTAGTGACAGAACTGTACTTGATGATCTCCTATAACCTAGAAACCAAATGGCATTTTGAAAAATATGGTATCAGAGACTCACTTCATGATGGCTCACCTGCTGAGCTCACAAAACAAACATTTGTGTGCCTCTGCAGAATCTGTAACTCTCAGCCATGGTACCACGCTAACATTAAATTTCAAAACTAATGCCGAAGTTGCTGGTGGCACAAATTATGCTGCTCACAAAGGTAGACAGGGAAGCAGTTTCTCTCTTCCTTTGCACTTGTCTTTGAAGATATTAGAACTTTTAGAACTGAGACACTGTCTTCTAGGTCAGCTATGCAATTATTTACTTAGGCTTGACTTCATAATACTCTACTGTGTTGCTGTCAAAGTAGTAAAAAAAGTTTTTACTGCTGCTTTTCTTCCTGTTAGGCTAGGAAGATGGCAAGAGATCAGAAAAGATGGTGCATCTCAGTTCTACGCTTCTTATTATTCTTGCATCTCTTGCCTAATAACTTTGAATCTGGGTGAAAATGTTGGTGCCTTAACACTATTGGCATCTGAATTGAGGACAGAAGCCCTGCGGATTACTGATGTGCTTTTTTTTTTCTGCCCCCCTGCCTCCCTACTTCAGGCTAGATTTGTATGTAGTGGAGAGCTTTATTACATGACTTATTTTGGCATTTCTTGGGTAAAAAGCTCAATACAAGGGGCCAGTAAAATAAATTACCCAGAAAATGTGAGGTTCTGGTGTGGAGTCTGGCTTAGCAGCTTAGTTTTGGGAGTCTTTTTCCTCTCACTCCCCACATAAGCTTCTAAAATAAAGGGTGAAAAGTGATGGAGGTCTGCCATGTCAAGTGATATTGCAGTTATCATAAGACAAAAGTTATCTGTATAGATGACCTTGGATTTATCATCCTTGGATTTGTTTTGCATATCTTTCATATGGTTAAATGTGCTGTTTCTGCAGGTTAGTTTCCTAGAGTGTTTAGCATATGAAGGGGCTAGTCGCTGTCATTCTTGTAAGAGCTTTAGGTTTCTAATCGTTGCAAACTAAAAATGGACATTGAACATATCGGGGTTCCCCAATAAAAATAAACAAGTAATAAGACTGCAGGTGGGTTGGGGAGGAAGGTACTGTCTGCAGCTGAGCAGCATGCTGGTCATGCAGGGGAAGGAATTTCGTCTGGAAGAAAGGTCTTTTTCTGATGGCAAGTTTGGTGCCTTCTCAGAAAATCAACACAGTACTGACTTTACTGGCTAAACTCTGCCAGGTGCAATTGTTTTGGTAACTTGGGGTTTTGTTTCCTGTAGGATCTGTGAGATCCAGGCAGTTGACTGCACTACCATCTCATCATTTACTGTGCGAGAATGTGAAGGATCCAGCAGAATGGGCTCCCGGCCACGCCGCTACCTCTTCACTGGGCATTCAAATGGCAGCATCCAGATGTGGGACCTGACCACAGCTATGGACATGGTTAACAAGAGTGAAGACAAAGGTAAGTTGTGTTATGCCAGGACTGTGGTGTGGTTCTTTTTCTGCCCTCACATGTGCATGACTATGGTAAATAGACTTGGGCACTACGAGCTGTCTCTTTCAGATGTCGGTGGTCCCACAGAGGAAGAGCTGCTCAAGTTGCTTGACCAGTGTGACTTGAGTACGTCTCGCTGTGCCACACCCAACATCAGTCCTGCCACCTCAGTTGTTCAGCCAAATCGACTTCGGGAATCTAATTCCAGGTGAGTCACCAAGGATGGCACCAGCTGCAGACATCAAAGGTTTTACCCTTCAGGGCAAAGAGCGGTTTGGTGACCTGAATGCTGTAGCTGAGCCCGTGAATCCATGCCCTAAGTGTCTTGAGCTACACACACACTCTCCTCCATTTCTGTTGGTTTATATGTGTGCAGATTAAAGGAGAATCTGAAGTCAGTGATCTGGAAGCCCTTGAGTGGGGGTTGTGATGAGTATATTGCTATTTTAGTGGGAGTTGTAGTGGTGGGTGGGGGCAGGGTGTGCAGAAGAACTGGCTGCTATTCTCAGTCTAACATCTGCTCTTCTCGTCCTTGGTTGTTTTTCTTTTTTTTGAAGCCTCCAACTGCAGCACCACGAAACAATCCATGAAACGGCCACATATGGTTCTGTGCGGCCATACAGAGAAAGCCCCCTATTGGCAAGAGCAAGGCGGACGGAGAGCTTTCACAGTTACCGGGACTTCCAGGCTTTTAACTTATCCAGCAAAAGCCCAACAGAAAAGGCAGCTGCTGCAAATGGGAATTCAAGCCAGACAGAGGCCAGGAAGGCAACAGCTGAGGGCAGTGCAGCTGAGAGGAAGGCAGTCCTGACAACAGCACTTGAAGTGCGAGGCACAGGTGTGACAGATGCAGGTGGGTGTTGCAGTACAGAGGTTCACCGTCTGCCAGAGGGTTCTCTGGATCTCAAACGAAGAGGACCAGAAGAGGAGAGTGAAGCCAAAGCGGAAAGCAAAAAGAAAATGGGGTTTGAAGGAGCTGGCTTCCTGGGAAGAAAGAAAGTGCCTCTCCTGGCCTCTGCACCAGTCCTTGCTGAAGGTGGGCCTGAACTACCTGGTGCGGCTTCTCCATCGCCTACTAAGACAGCTGCTTCACCACGTCACCGGAAGAATGACTCATCCTGCCAAGACTATGGCTTGTGAAAACATGACTGGTGACAAAGATGAGGTGCACATGCACTCTGGCTGGTAGCAGGGATAACATTACGTGTTGTGGGTTGTTTCTTGAATGGGACTTTGTTCTGATACCCAGAATGAAAATAGTGAGGTTATGAGAAAGTACTTGGCTGCTGCCAAACCTTTGAAGAGTCATCCACATCAGTGTGGCTTTATGTAATGCTCCAAAATGTAGTACGGTACTTGGTCCAAAATATTGTTGTGCATTCTTGCGTAAATGTGGTCAGGCATGTGATATGTTGTGATTATTTTTGTTTTGGGGGAAGGGAGGCTGCTAAAGAAATACTTGGTTGCTCAGTGGAAGATGCCTTTTAGACGCAGCCACACATTGCTCTGCAGAGCTGCTGCTGTCTTGGCTGGATTTTGCCTAATTCACAGGGCTGCCTCTGTAGTCTTGTTTTATAAATGGGATCCTTGCTCTGTATGTTGCTGTCTGAAATCCGAAATGTTTTGTGCAGGTTAAGGAGGAAGCTATTCAAAATAGCATATTATTTTGCCTCTTAGTCCAAATAAATTGCCAGAGGAGTGTTGCTTGTGCTTTCTGAAAATGTGTGGTATCAGATGATGGGTTTTGCTGATTGTGACTGAGAGCATGCATAAAAATATGCTTGGCAGAATACACAGAACTGGCAGTCTCTTGAGGGCTTCCTTGTCACTTTCTCTGGAAAAAGGACAGAGATGAATATGGGAGTAGGTTTACTGTCATGGTATAATAATTCTCAATTACAAGTGCCTTGACATGATATTTCCTACCTGTGTTGCACTGGCTGCTTGCTGTTTGCTCCTAGTTTACTGTGGGTGGTGAACAAATTTTATTGCCTGTAGATTAGTAATACATAAGCAAAAGGGAAGGCTGTGACAGCACATATTTAATAGGGAGTTTCTACCTCTGAAAAAGCATGCTTGGAGTTAAGCGTTAATTAATGGCTGCTTTTTTTTTTTTTTTAGACTTGAGCTGAGAGGGTGGGGAAGAGGGATGGAGAGGACGCAAAGGTTAAAGCAACACCATAAGAATTCCTTCATTTGCTGTTTATTCACCTGCGTGTGAACACAATTTTGTGGTGGAGCTTTGTCAGGCCAGGAAAAGACACGGCTACGCTGCCACGAAGGCCCCTTTTAGCCACATGCTGGTTTTTTGACAGGTAAAAGACTTTTCCTTACCAAACACACTGCCTCCCTCCCGCCCCCACAACCTCCTCAACTGTGAAAGTTGGATGAGAAACAAAGATGAGAGCCTCTACCTTCAGAGTCTTCTACTAATCTATGACTGGAGGATTTTCAAACTGTTTTCTTACCTTTCTGAGGGGTCAGTGCTAACACACAGTTTTTACTATACAGTTAAAGAGATGATGAAAGAAAGGCCAACTTACTCCCCCCAGATCCCCTCCTAACAAACAGTTTTAACTAGTGGGCAGGGGGTGGGGAAAGAGCAGCCCTATCCCTTCCCCCAAAGGCCATGCAGGCTGCTTTTGGCAAGTTACCCACTTTCCATTTTCTAGAGAAGGTGGTTGTGTTCTTCAGAGGTGGGTGTCAGTGAATGTGGTGTGTTCCTTGGTGACTGTGCTGAAGCCTTTGATGACATTGACAAGATCTTCTTCATCTACATACTGTTAGGAGGGGGGGGAAAAAAAGCATGTAAGCCAAAACTGTACCAGACTAAAGGTGATTCCTTCATTTCTCTTTCCTCCCACTCCCTAAAAAACAGTTCTGAAATAGTCAGATAAATAAGTGCATTTCTACCTCTCTACATATTTTCCCATTCTTCTCAGCATGAGGTAAGAACCTAAAGCATTCAAGCATCTGAATCCAAACCAACTAGATTTTCATAGTAAGCAGCAATAAGTTAAAAAAAAATCCCATCAATTACTATATATATCTGACAAATGGTAAGCAAAATAGTGTTTGTTACAGTGTGATGGGGAACTTGGAGAGATGAAAAGAAAAAGAATACATGTTTACAGTTTTGTTTTGTATAACAATGACATCACCCATGATTTAGGTAAGATTTTGTTCTTCAAGCTTCTAAAGGAGGGTCTGAGCTGCTTCTAGCTGCACTCATGCTAATGCATTGAGCCAGAGAAAGAGTTGAAAGCAGGAGAGAAATAAACTGTCTGTTTCCATAGCATAAAGAGATCACCAGCAGTGTTACTGCAGATACATGTCCTGGGCCACTTCAACCATTCAGTGTATTAATTTGCAAGATGGACAAAGGGATGAACAAAACGTGCTGACAGTCCTAAGCTACTGAGTGTAATAAAGGGAAGAACTGAGTGAAAAGCATTGCAGGAGCGTTGTTTGCAAGAGAGTAGCTGAGCAACTCGGGAGCAGAGAGGTTCAGGGAAATGTAAAGCAAGGGACAGAGGGTGGACAGAAGAGCCCAGCTTTGTATACATAGCTGCTGATTTTTAAAAAGCAGCTGAGCTGATGCTGTTAGGGTTGTTTGCCACCAAAAGTGAGAGGAATTTTTTGTTCTTGCTCCTACAACTTCTGAAACTCATTGGACTATTCTGTAAACCAGTTCTAACATACCAACATCCAGCATGTATGTGGGGGGTTTGCAAGCTAAACCAAATCACGGTGTTAGCACAAGATAAGCAGATAGATAAGAGCTTCCTCTCGGCATTGGGAAGCTGTTCTTTTGGCTAATGAGATCATACAGAGGTACACCCTGGGTTGGCTGTTAGTCCCCAAGGAATTAAGTCACGAGGATGCGATAGCTCTGAGAAAGTGACTCAAGGCTGAGTCACAATACTGCTGACTCAGGAAGTCCATGCGCTGCAGATCAGTGCAGACTGGAAGGTTAACCTGTACCTATAGGGGTTTTGCCTACAGCTAAGTATCACGGTCTTCTTACTTAAGCCTTACCAGCTTCCTTGGTCCTGCTCTTATGGTCTAAGCAGGTATGGCAGCCATGGTAGCAACACCCCTGTACTGTGGCATGCCTATATGTTCCAACCGTTCTAGTTTGGTGTTCTGAGCGTGAAAGCCCAAGGAAGCTGCCTGGATTTATGTGCCAGACCATTCTTCTCCAGTTCACTTTGCATTTTGGACAAGATCCGCTCAATGATAACTGCACAATCCATCTAACTTTGTTACTACTTCACATGCCCTTCACCCCCATCTGTCCCCTTTTTAGGAACCGTATTAGTCAGCTTTTTCTGGGAGCAAACGCTCATGTCTCACTGGCCCCCGAACCCCTTCCCACACATTTTCTCAGGGAAGGGTGGAAGCCAGGGGGGTGGAGATTAAGGAGGCTATTTTGTGGTGACAAAGAGGAAGGGAAGTTGCCACTGTCCTTGAATCATAACTTGTATCTGTGTATTCAGGTCCATGTTGGTGATACTGGCCAATCCTGTCCTCTCCTATATTAAAAGACAGATACTCTGCCTGCCCCTCCAACCTCCTTCTAGTCCCATGTGGGCAGAGTTTGAAGTTATTGTCACGAATGCCAGAAGATCTGAGCATTCACATGATCTCTGCATCGTGACTGAGCAGAGGACAGAGAGCAGGTCTTGTCAGCACTTGAGTCCAAGGTCAGAGAACAGGAGGCACTAGAACACAAGCTCCTGCTTCTGGCACTGAATGTGTGAAGGATGCCAAGACACCTCTCCTCACATAGGTACATTTGCTGAAATGCAGAGAGAGAAAAGCCTATGAGTTGACCAAATAGAAGGGAATTCTTCAAGGTGCATATCCCTGGTAGACCATGGAGTTACTGGTTCAATGGAAAGCATGGGCAGATGCATGTGGACTCTTCACATGCTGCAAGAGCAGTGTGTGATCATCTGTGGCCCCAGAATAGAGCAGTAGGCAGGAAGGATTTTGAGGATCTAAGCTCTGACCATGTCCTTCTAGGTTTTTTGGCTGTATCTCCAGCAGCTTTTGATATTTAGACCTTTTCATGATTCTAACAGAACAGACAAAGCACTAGCAGCTGATGCACAACAGCTTTACAGAGGAACAGGAGTACTTACCAAGCCACGACCAGGAGTGCGATGACTCCGAATAATGGCATCCCAAGGTGATTCTTCAACAAGAGACTTTTTGTCATAGAGGTCAAGCAGCTGGCTGACACTACGATGAAGAGAGGCTTGGGAATATGTGTGACTTAGCTGGCTCTGACTTTGTCTTCTTGCCCCAGATGCGATATGGACACTGCGGTTGCTTGTGGGAGAACCAGCTCCTGGAATTTTTGTATCTGCCAGCCCCTGTGAAGAAGACACAAACTAATAAATCAAAAATAAAGGACATGGTCTCAAACACTTTATCTGAACAAAACCAAAGCAGGAGTGGAAGAGAACAGAGAAACCCATGCTTCAAACATCATGCACAGTTATAAACAAAAGAAAAGAAAAAAAAATGGACCTTTCCCCACTGTAGACAATCATATCATTAAAAAGGAAAAAAACCAACCCTGTAAAACAGGACTTTCCCTGTTGTGGGTCCCGTCCGTTCCCACCCCCACCCACCCCCCCCACCCCCCCTTAATTTTTTTTTTTAGAGTAGCCAACAGGCAGAGGTCCAAAGATTTTTTTTTGCTACCAGAATGATAGCCCAGACTGGCACAGCAAGGGGATGTTAGCAAGACTTCCTTTTTTCAGTTATCATGACCATGGAAAAGACATTCACCCACCAGGAGCAACATGCAATGTAAGATGAGAAACATGCAATGTAAGATGCCTTCAAGCATGCTCTTTGGGTCATCTGGCATATCACACATCTTGTAACTCTGCAAGCTAACGACTCTACCTCAAAGTGCATTGTGTAACTTTTGAGAGTGACAGTGCTTGATGAATCAGATGTGTCAGCAATGGTCTCAAACTGAGATTAGAGAGGGAGGAAAAGCATTAGGGCAGAGCAAGGTGCAATGCAGGTGCAGTCTGTTCCTTACGGAGGGCGTGAATTAGCTGCAGCTCTGTGAAGGGGAGCAATGTAGCAGGATGTGGGGGAGTAGGGAACTGGCAAAGATGAGGCCCTATTTAACTTTTAACTGGTCATCAAGTACCCTGTGGGCAGCCAGCATTGCTTGCCACATGACCTACTAACAATTGTAAAACACAAGCGATTTTGCCACTTCATAGTAGCTCTATCCTAACTTCTGAGATTAAGTCCTTCAACTGATGCACTGTAGAATCTTCCTTTCTATTAAGTCCATGAGCTTCTGGAAAAAGAAAAAGAAAAAGAAAAAGAAAAAGAAAAAGAAAAAGAAAAAGAAAAAGAAAAAGAAAAAGAAAAAGAAAAAGAAAAAGAAAAAGAAAAAGAAAAAGAAAAAGAAAAAGAAAAAGAAAAAGAAAAAGAAAAAAGAAAAAGAGAAAAAGAGAAAAGAAGGGGCAGGAACATGGAAAGGGATTGTGCAGGCACGCCAACAGCAAAGGCATTTTAAAGTCAAGAGGAACAACACAACATGACAGACTGTAGAAGAAAAGGAATCAAAACCATGAGACCAAAAAAAGAAGTTTCTTATGCTCTTAGCCTTTGCCAGGAGAAGGGGCACGCTGGAAATCCCATTGTTTCCAAGAGCTCCTTCGTTGAGGCACAGATGCAGCTTCCTGGCACCGAGACAAGAAGGAACAGAATGCGTGAAGGATGCAGGAGTCACTATCCTGCTTGATGGCGCTCACAGGAAAAAGAAGCTGAGAAGTGACAACAAGAATCATCTCATAGCCTGCGCCTGGGAAAAAGCATGGAATTGGAGGGCACTGCTGCTCCCATTCTCAGTCTCATAACAATTACCATATCCCTTTTGTCTTGCTTTTTTCCTCAAGGGGTAGGATAGCACTACTGCTCTGCTACACGGCGGAACATGTTCTTTATCCAGTTTTCTACACAATTATAACTTGTCGTAATAAAAATGATATGAAGCCTCCCCAGCAGTCCTTCTCCCGCCCCTCCAGTGGTCCTGCTGTGGCTCTATGTGCAGAGATGCACACACACATTTTGTGAAGGTCCCTAGCTTTTCCCCGGTTGCACTCGCTCTCCCCCAAACCTTCCTGGCATGCAGCTCATCCTAGAGCAGTCCAACTGGGTGGTGGGTGGATACCAGAAAGAAAGAGAGTCTCTCCCTAAGTTCTGCTTTTTGTAGGAACTTTTCATGGACAGCTGACAAAGACTGTCAGAGTGATCCTGGTTAGCCATTCACAACAGCTACCTGGGACCACACGAAAGGTTCCTCTGAAAAGCGCATTTTATCACCTACCTTCTCACAGCACGCCAAGGCCTTTTAGCTTTATTGGAGATGTCAGCTAACATCAGGTGGCATCAGTGGCTTTGCATTTTCTGTGACTACAGATCCAAAGTTTTCGTAAGGCATCAGAAGCATTTCAGGGCCTGCAGACCGGGTGCCATAGGCATCTTTTTTGGACTAAGCGCCTGTAGCCTGGCTCTCGGTGCCTTCTTAAGTACACCAGACAGCTCTTTTCCTACACTGAACAGCCTTCATTTGGTAACCAAGAGTGCAACAAATGGTGGAAGGAGGAAGAAAAACTCTGTGTGTATGACACACATGGATACAGAACATCGCATTTTACCAAACGTACCGGATGGGTTTCACCTGATGAGTACACACTCATTGGTGATGTTCTTTTCTGGAGTGGAACTAAAGGAGGTCTGTCTCGTGCATAGGGTTGCTTGTGGACTTTCCTTTGAAGAATTAAGGAGAGAAGAATAGCCAAGAGGATCAAACCTAGAACTACTATCAACACTGCAAACCACAACTCATTGTAGAATTTTGCACGTTTGGACTCTGCTTTGTCCTTCTCTCCAGGTGTTGTCAAGATCAGACCTGTAAAAATCAAGAGGGATTAGGGGAGAAAGGGAATGTTATTTCAGAAAGCGTTTAACAATATGCTATCCCTTTCCTCGCTAATAAATTAGGCAGAAATTTAAGTAATTTTGTCGTCATGTGCTTATTTGCACTTATGTTCAAGGTGGCATAATGGTTCAATATGCTAGCGGGCTATAATAAAAAGCTTACTACCCTCAAGAGACCCTGCTTAAAGTTCTGGCATTGCTGCTCAGGCTGGAAATCACCAATGCATCAGCAGCTCTTGAGAAAGGAGGCGGTGGAGGTGGAATGTGAAAAAAAAAAAGGGTTCTCCAAGTAACCTTGAAGAGTGGAAATGACTACGGTAATTTCAGAGCAGTACAGACAGAGGACATTCTCTCCAGCACTGTGTAGTGGCAGGCCTGTGCAGTTAAAAAGAGAGAGGGAGGAAAACTGAACTGAAATGAGTGATAAATTAATACAAAAGCAAACAACGTGAAATATTTTATTCCTCCTTCTCTGCCTGATAGAAAAAACAGCCACTCAGTTGGCTTTGCTCATACACAACACAAGCATAAGAAATCTCAGTGACAGGATTTCCTGGTTATTTGAAAGCCTGCATGCGAATCCAGACCCTTTGCTAAGGAATTTCCATCACCTTCGCTTGCAAACCTCCGCTGCAAGTTGCCTGTGGTGCTGAGCAAGTTTGCAGTACTCTCTAGGTACAAGCAGCAATCAAAAGAAAAAAGGAGCAGACTGTGGAAGGTGATGGATGTAGAGCAACTGGGAACCCTTTGTAATGCCGTTCCGGCAGCCTTGCCTGATATTCTGCAGGTGGATGGAGTGAGAACATGAAACGGGATGTAAGGGAAATGCAGTGTAAAGAGTCATTGCAAAGACAAGGCCCATCTTTTTTAAGCAGCTGAACAAGATTCAACTCAACCAATAAATAAATTAATTAAAAACAATACGTCAGTTAGAAATAGTTTGAGCTTAGCTTTGCTTCCCAGAAAACTGAGGAGTTAAAAAACCTGAAACTTTTTACTGGTAGGCATCTACTACGCAATGGAAAACAACTGACTGGGATGCCACCACACCAAACTCCTTCGCTTCCACGCAACAGGCAAAGGCCTTGTGGACAGAAGGGAAACAGCAGATGTTATAAACCACGTCCTGACAGCACCTGTATGACATTCTCATAAACTTGTTAGAGGAACACATCCCAGGTGAAACTGCAAACTGAGACTGGCAGGTTGGTCATCCGAAAGGGGCAGGTGGGTGCCTTTGTGCCCCTTGCTGGGGTGGGTGGGATGCAGGGAGGAGAGAGGATGTATATTTTCATTGTCAAACTGAGGAGGAATGTGAGAGGACAGGATAAGAATTCAACATAATCTTAATTTGGAGCTAAAATCTGGAAGAAAGCAGATCCTATTCAGGAGGGAAAACCACTACATTTTGGAACAATATATTTATGTAAAAATAAAAGAAAAAAATATTACTCATCTGGAGAGAGGATCTGACGCTGATGTAAAGGAACAGAAATCCACCCATGGCAAAAAAGGCACATTACCTACATCCCTCATACCCTAAAGACGCTAAGGGATCCCCTGATCCTGCAAGGAGAAGCCATCCTGTTTGGCATGCACGACATATCAGATTTCTACCACAAACACATAAAATTAATAGGTGCTAGGTAATTTCTTCACATACTTACCAACTCCATCTCCAGCGCTGTACTTGATGACCGGTGTCATGGCGCTCCCTTCATCGGTGATACAGGTCACTTGAAACAAAAAGGCTGAGCAAAAAGGTTGGAAAATACTGTCAGCAGGAGAAACCAAATTCTGTAGGTGCTGCTTTTTCACCATGACCCACCACCAGAAACGGCCAGGTCTGAGAAAAGCGAAGGCAGGCATAGCACGCAATGCATCACAACCCGCCTGAATCCCAGATGAGAGCCTCATAATCCCTTATAGATGGTTATTGAACTTCTAAACTATGAACCATGGCAGATCATAGGTAGTCACCACTATGATGTTGCTACAAATTACGTTGCTCTTTCACCACCCAATCCTCCCTCTTCCAATGAAACTGAAAACTCTCAATTTATTCATCGTTTTGCCCTAAATGCCTCATACTCCGTTCATGGCTGATACAAACATGTTAAGAATGTTTGAGTAAAAAAAAAGAAATGTGTTAGCATCATTGCAGTAATCAGGAAGGTAAAAAACAAATTACAAAATCCTTTGACATACAAAAAAACCCCAACGCTTAAAAACAGAAAACATTTTTCTTGGTTTTTTTCTTTCTTTTTCTCCCCCCGCTCCCCGCCCCCCCCCCCCCCCCGCCCCGTTGACAGATTTTCCTTGTATTTTAAAGATTGCAAATTTCTGAAAAGAGAAACTGCATTTTGAAACATGGCTGATTCCAAGAGCTACTGACTTAATTTGATTCAAATGAAAATTCAGGCTCCAGTCTTTTCTGAAGCTGAAGATTTCCATGCATTTCCCAGAGTGTAGCCCTGAAGGGTGGAATTGCAACGCAGCTCCAGGATTGGGAAAGCTCGACCCTCACAATGAGCCAGAGCAGTCTCACCCAGTCAGGTACAACGTTTAAGAGGAAGCTTAGCTCCAAGGATTTTTGTTTCAAGCATCTGCTTAGACGCACTTCAGTGTGTCTGTAGTACACTCCTGTGCTCTAGCTTCGGATGGCTACGGAGAGTTGTCCTTAAATTCAGCACACAATAATATTAATTTAGCTCAAGAATCTTTCACAGAGAGAAAGCTATTGGAAATTGAAACTCACTTTTGTCAGACGTCCTTGGTAAATACAGCTCAGTGTCAAAGCCACTGTAGATGCGTTGCCCGCTCTCGGTTAACGCGTATTCCTTCAGGCGACCGTTCAGTACAAAAGTGCGACTCCAGTCTATGTGGATGGTAGATAAATTGCTGACAACGGAGAATGGAGCCGTGTACCGAGGTGCTGCAAAAGAAGGAAAAAAGCTCATTTCTAGCCAACAGGCATGACTGAGTTAGTTATACAGCACAGAGAAAGAGACTCTGCATGATACAAGCTCTCTGTCACATGCTCTCCCTCTCTCTCTCTCATATACGTGTGTATGAGTAGGGAAGATACAAGGAGAAAAGAGAAAGCTGCTGTAGCATGCCAGTCTCTACATTGAGAAAGCAGAAATATGTCATATCTTGACCTAGAACTCCCTTCCTTTGCCTTTGTCTATGTGGTACAGACACTAAAACTATATAAATTAAATTCCAGCTTAAGGTGGGGGACAGGGAGGCAGAGGAGGTTGTGCAAGTTCAGCTGCAGCATGCTGGGCTGTGGGACCCAAACTGCTAAGGAGAGGACTCTTTTGCAAGCCCCAAGAAATTGCCCAAGATCATCTTTTAACACACGCACATGCATGAAAACATAGGGTTTCAGAAAAGCAAGAGCAGATGGCAGGCGGAGAAAAGAAACCCGGAACTCACTTCAGGGAGGAAGAGTTCATCAGTTGGGCTCAAGAGCTTGCTGACAAAAGACTGCGTTTAAGTTTGAGGTGGTCCTTTCTTGTGGCTTTGCCACTAAGCCGTGTGCCCAGTATATGCTGGCTTGTTATAAGCAAGCTGCTTGTCCAGGTGCACTTTGTTGCTAATTGCCCACTGTCACTAAAGCAAGCCTTCCAGGCAAGAGGAAGGAGACACTCAGAGTGACTCAGGAGACCTGGTGTGAAGAGGCCAGCAAGGCAAGAAAAGCAAGACTGAAAGAAGAGGGCTGCAGACCCAATGGGAGGGGAGGGAAAAATAGCTTTCAAACCCTTGCGTTCTGTATGTCTCACCAGTTCATTATGGATTTTCTCCACTTAAAAGTTCATTATCATGTTCCAGCTTTTTCATTTGCAATTTAATAAATCACAGCTTGAGAGATAAGGACCATTTTCTTTTTTTCAGTGATGACATTAAAGAAAATCTGGGGCTGTTCCACCTGAAATTTTCAGCTAAGGGTGTAGCAGATACATTTTTAGTAATTACTAGGCAGAACTACCACATGATGCAAAGGGGACTTTTAGAAAGGTGATTCTGAAATCCTGACACGAGACTATATGATAAAAAGTGAACATCCTCTTTACCCTGACCTGGCAGGCTGAGGTGAAATGCCCATCTCATCTGTTATGCAATGACTCTAGCTACAACACTATAGATCTTTTTAATAAAAGCTGATGTTAGACTACTACAAATTCAGTTTTGATGGGAAAATCTATTCTGACTGTAGGCACAGGTCCTGCATGTTAAATTTCTATGCAGACCATGACGTGGCCTTAAAGTACTGCCTGTGGTGGTTAGATAGGTAGCAACGAATTCTTACTTCATTGTCAACAAGGATCCAATCATTCAGATGACATCCAAGGAAAACTCTGTTGAGCCCTGGCAGAAGTGTGGCATGAATTAGGACAGTAAGATTGTTCCTGAAAAGAATCACCAGGTCTCTTTCAGGATCTCCACTTTTCCCAGGAATTTACGGCAATGTATTTATTACTACACATCACCCTTCTGGTAATGCTTGAACATTTTATGTTCTGCAGCTTTGCTGCCCATTCTCAGTAAAATAAAAGGTTTCCAGGCTCCCAAGACAGAGGATATGATATCAGATGATGAGCAAAGAAATATTTTTGAAGGAATGAGCAGTCAAGCCCCAGAGCAGAATTTCAATGAATGGGCAGCAGAGGCACAGTGACCAGAAGAGCAGGTTTCTGGGGACATCATCTTTCTCAGAGGTGGAGAAGTCATTTGGTGCTATGCAGCCCTGTGCATCAGAATTAGGCATTGCTGACCGGCGAGCCATTTCTCATACTCACGCTCCTTTTCCGTAGTGAAACCAATCCATTCTGAGGCACTGCTGCCAACAGAGTTGTAAGACACGACTCGCAGGTTGTAAGTTGTGTACGGTTCGAGGTTGGACACGTTGGCACTCTGGCCTTTTCCTGTATACTTCACCTCAGTTGGGCCAGGACTGCAAGCCTTCACTGCTGGCTGTAGGTTCAGGGGACAAGCCATATACACATGGAGCTCATAGCTGAGAAGAAAGTTGAGATTTTGATTAATCAAGAGCCTTAACAGCATAACGGCCCACCATACGTTTCATCCTAATTGCTGTATGTCTGGCTCCCAGAGAAGAGAATGGACCTGATCCCAGTTTTTCTCTTGGAGATTTTGGTTCCAACTGTAAGATGCCCATGAGCAATCGTGGTTGTCAGTCACACTCACAATGAAACTGTTGATGCCTGTTACCTTGCTGTTCACTTCTGCAAATCAGGATTTGCCTTAGTAACTACAAGGTGCAGCTGTCTCTTCGCTGCCAGTTGATCCCACAACTTTTTGGCTGTGCAACCACAGCCGTCAGGCAATTACCTCCACTCACAACAACTCATCCTCTCCGCCTTCCCCCCGCCCCCCCAATATCCTGCTCAGGAGAAAAGCAATCGTTACGTGTAAACACCTCCCAGATGGCATTAAGGCCGCATGGGATATCACCACCAACACTGGGAAGGAGGAGCGTGGCTGTCGCAACCATCCAGTGATCTCAGCCCTGCAATTCCAGCTCACGTCCAGGAAAATTGTTCTGCCACTGCCCCTAGCCGAGATGGGCAGTTTCGGCTGGGTGGCAGCTCCTACCTGGTGACAATGCCGTTGGGTGACTGAGGGGCGCTCCACTGGAAAGAGGCGTTCCTGGAGGTCACAGTGCGGATCTGCGGGGGGGGCTGCTCTGACGGCGGAGCTGGCTGCGTCGTGATTTGGGCCATGGGTCCTTTGCTGCAACAGTTGAAACAGGTGCAGGCCTCCACGCCAATAGAGTATGTGGTAAAAGGTTTCAGCCCATGTATTGTCTGCTGGGTGGCGGTCCCTTCTGACAGCTATAAAAATTAAGAGGGAGCTTGTCACAGCTTCAAGCATCACAAGTGCTAAATAAGAGTTATGGAGGTGAATTAACTCCAGAAGAAGATGGGCACAAGGTTCTGCATGTCCTTTAAGTCTGACATTAATGCAGCTGTTGTGTACTGGGAACTCTGCATTCATTTTTCTCCCATTACGAAGTTAAAGGGCACTGTTCAAAGGAAAAGACCATGCCATCAGTGGCCTCACAGACATCTTGAGTTGAGCTGTGACCACTGTATGTCAACTTGCAAATGTCATTCTCAGGAACAGAGAAACAGAAAACCTTTAAGGAGAAACTCTGGGATAAATGGTACTGAAGCAAAAATAAATTAATGTGGAAAATAGCTCCACGATAAGTGTGCTAGAAAATACTCATGCGTACCTCACAAGCTTCCTCAACGTGGGTACAGGAGGCAGCATTGGGCAGAGTGATACGAATGTGTCTGGTGGGTCAGTTTACTCAGACAGGAGAATGTGCTCTCTGGTAGGTACCTCTAAGTCGAGGGGCAACATGAGGCTGCTCTGCATTCGAACGGCCATGGCGCTGGGTGAGCCTGTTAGGAAACCCTCCTACGCTCGGCAAGGGAGACCTGGCAGTTCTGGCAAAGGAAACAGTGCCCTCGTTCTGAAACTGCTTGCAGGAACGGCCACTTCACCTCGTTGCTGTAGTCATTTGCGGGTATAGCTTCTTAAGCCAAAGAAATAAAAATATGTAGAAAACACCCATGAGGGGCAACATCTGCTCCCATTTGGCAGCATGTAATTTAGCAGAGGGCAGCAAAAAAATAGGAAGGAAAGAGTCAAGCAAGCAAAGGAGAGCACTTGGTACTTCTTGATGCCAGAGCCAGAGCCGAGGCAGCAGCATGGCAGGCGTGAGGGGGTGGAAATGGAGGGCCATGCAGGTACCAACGAGATGAACTGGCTGAATCAGACACAGCCACAGCCAATTGCACTGGAAGGAATAAATGTGTAACGTGCAACCGGTAAGCAGCTTAAGCTCACGGACTGGATTGATGACCTGGGAAGGTGTCCCTAGCACTTCCAAGCTGAGCAAGATGGGATAAGGGAAAAAATCCCGTACAAATATTTACCTACTTGTAAAAAACAAACAGATAGTGTTACAGACAAAAAGTATTCAAGTATTTTGCACTGATTTGGTGGTAACTGTTCCAGGCACCTTCCACAGCCCTAACCTCTCCCCACATCTCCCTATTTTATAACTCTGACGAAGCCCTGCAGGTTTCCTAAGCTGAGACCGGTCATTTCTGGACACCTAACGGTGTCTACGCCGAGACACCAAACACAGAAGAAGTTGCTTGGCTACTTGCACTATTCTTCAGTGTTCTACCATGAAATACTTCTTACCAACAAGAAAGATTTTAAGAGAAGCTCATGTACAGCACTTTTTTCTGAACTTCAAATCCATCCGAAGCACACAGTCATTTCCTAATGGCTGCAGTTTCCACCTGCACCATTTGGACTGGCGGGAGCTGTTTCGTTTGGACGGTTAGCCGCCCTGAACGATACTTCTCATTCCCCTCACATTGTCACAGCACAGCACCACGTCAGAAGTGTTTAATGATGAGGTTAGTTCCGTGAGAGGCACATTTAGATGAGTGAAAGCGCTGGTGGTGCTTTAGCCAGAAGAGAGCATTGCAGAGCAGTTAACAACTGGGGTGCAGGAGAGGAAGACAGTCTGCAACCACCAGTAGCAGCTCGTAAGAACAAAATTGTTGGAGCTGGAAAATACAAGCTCAAATGGAAGTACCGAAACAGAGTTGACAATACTCACCACCACATCAGTCCCTCTGCTGTTATTAGAAAACAGCCTGTAGATACTGACCACCCCGTTTGGCTTAAGAGGGGGGCTGATGTTCACCACAGCCACTGTGGACGTCACCGTGTCGAAGAGGGGAGCTCCCAGGCCCTCAGGAGGGGCAGGGCCCGTCCGGCAGCGGGACCAGCCGCTTGGCGTCCGGCCTGCTGAGTTCACCGACCACACCTTCGGCACACAGAAACGGAGCAACTGTTAGCGAAGGATTCAAGCCCGCAAAACATCCACAGTTAGCCAGGGATGCTACTGCAGCCATACTGACGCTGAGAAAAACGCAGCGCAACGACACCCATGCAGAATGTCCCTTGACTGCCGCCCAGCACCTGTGTTGACCCGGTGACTTTCTAACAGAAGAGTGGAATATTTCCCACTGCTACATTTAGGGAAAAGAAGCAGATTTTATGTCTCAGGCAGCATGTGTTCATGTGTCTTCTTCATACCTGATCCCCAGACTCTGAATTCCCACCACTGTCTGTGTCACACCACGCAAAGAGGACTCCTTGAGAAGCTGTGGTCAACAGTAATAATGTTTTCAAAGACAGACATCTGAGCAAAAGTCCTGATACCTAGTCCTGCCAATTTCTTCCTTCTACACTTTATGCACGTATGCAAGCAGCCCCGACGAATTCAGCCTGGCACTGTGTGACACTTAAGTTACGTTCACCTTGACTGAATCGCACAAGCCAAACTCTAGTTACTCTTTAAAACCAGAAAGTTTTACAGGAACATCCCTCTCTTAAATTAGTAATGTATTAGTCATTTGGCAACATTTTCAGTAAGCCATAATATAAATAAAGCCTATTGAAATGTATAGTTAAGTCAGCATCTCTAATTTATTTTCACAACAACATTTGCTTTATTGCATGAGCACAAAGGCAATGGCTTCAGTTCCAAGATTTCAAAAATTAGCAGCTTGAATTAGGCCTGATTAAAAACCACATGTCTCTATGAACTATGCCTACTGATTTTGTCAGCTTCCCAAAACCAGAGTGATCTGCAGACTACATAAAACTCAGCGCTTATTAAACACACTCTCCAACAAATCTGCATGAAAATTAAATTTTGCTTTCATCAAGGAGTGAATAAACATATGGAAGGATGTATAATCTTATTTATCAAAAACCATTTGTATAATTAAACACGAATATCATAAAAGGTTGCCTTAGGTCATCATTTGCATGAGTAAGTAATTTGTAGAATGTCAGGTACAATAGACAGAATAGATGGATGCGTGAGTGTATAGGGTTAAATTAGGCTCAATATTAGCCAACCACATAGTGATCAATCAGAATGATAGATCTAAATGGCAATACAAGAGGACTGTCTGAGCGATTTTTAGTATAAGTCTTCCTTAGTAAGCTTTCACATCGAGCGGTTCTAACTACAGTAAAACACGTTCTTACGTGATCTACTCTGGGCAGAGGTCCTGGGGAAGTGGATGGTGGGTCTATGCCTTAAAAAAAAAGGAGGTCTAGAAATAAGAGGTCTTCAAAACCGACCCTGGAGTCCTTCCAGCTTGCAATATTAAGTTCCAAGACCACAGGACACTTCACAGGGAGCCTGGGGAAGGACAAAGTCCAAAACCCACCAGACTGTCTTTGAGGACTGTGGTTCTGCCAATTACAAAGTTCCTGCCTGCTCCTGTCAGTAACGTATAGCACTATCCAGTGAAACACTACCTAAGTACAGATGACACCCTACGATAAAAAGCTCAGCCAAAGCACTTTCATTTTCAGTGAAAATCAGTAATATATCTCTGTTGTGAACTTTTCAGAAAGTCAAACTCTGTTCACTTTACTGCAGTAGGTCAAACCCTCTATCTCAGTTCAGTTCCAGCTGCTACAAAGATTTGCCCACAGTCGTTCATTTCAAGGGACATATTTCTTTGTGGAAAGAATAAGCCACATATGGAAAGAGCAGTTCTGAGTGTGCCACTGGCATCGACTCAGCACTGACCTGAGCTCAAATGCTCCAGTTACATCCAGGCTGTGGCCTTAATGAGCACGGAGCGTAACAGTGTCGGACCCGACCTGCCGAGCAAGCTGCCCACAGCAAAGCTGAAGGTGATGAGTTAGGAACAGAGGCTTCCTGTGTAGCACAGCAATTCAGCCTCAGAATGGGACCCCCTAGGAATTTTGGAGGAGAGAAGCATACGACTCACTTGGGAAGCAGACACCTCGCTAAGGGTTACGTGGAGACACCTTCCTCCATCGATCCCTCGCCTATCATAGGCGCCTATACCTTGTCTTTCAGAAAACAAGCCTTATTTCAGACAAACAAGGGCTTTTTCTTTCAAAACACTGTCTTAGGACAAGGGAAAAGGGGATGCTCATGCCCTTTCATACTCCAGCCAAGTGGTCAAAGGACTCCTCCAGGAGGCAGGTGATTTAGGTTCAATCACATGCTCCAATGGAGGCAGTCAAGGCTGCCGGCCCCCAGAGTGGGAATGCCCAAGAGGATGACCCGTCTTTGTACTTGGGGTGCTCCCAGTGCTCCCTTTGGGGCTGCTTCACTGTGCATGAACACAATGAAATCAAGGTTGGCTGGGCAGAGCACGAGCAAGCGGGAGCAGCCATGGTTCCCCAGCCCAGCCCCTGCCCTGGGAGGTGGTGGGGAGCTGAGGTTGCGGTCCATCCCCCAGGCCCCACAGCCTGTCCCTCTTGAAGAAAGGCCGAGGTCACGGCCGCATGTGTGTGGGCCTGACAGACAGGCATGCTCTGAGCGTGCCTTCTATAGACAGGCAGCAGCTACTCAGCCCTGCCAAGACATGTTTCCAGCAGAAAACCCCTAGGTGTCTGTGAAACTCTCTAACGCCAGCTTCTGAGACGGCTGTGACAGCTAAAGAGGACTTCTGAGGATCTAAATTCTGGATTTACACTGACCTAAGCTGGATTCCCCTAACTCCCTCTGCTTCTGCTCAACCATCTGTAAAAGGATGGATGGGTATAAAAATATTTCCCTTTGAGAATCGCCATCCAAGTAAATCCTGGTCGGCGTTTGGAGACTCGGAGCAGTAAGTGCCCAGAACTGACTGCAGATGGAAATGCTGATGTTTAGCCACTTCTTTGCATGAAGAAATGGGACAGCATGGCAACAGAAGCCACGATGAGGAGCGCCTGTTAAAGTCGGAGGTTTGGTTATGGCTTCTCATCAAGTCACAACAAAACAGTCACGGATGAAAGCTGTTGCCTGGCTAGCCTGGTTAAACTGAAATTTCACGGTTTGGACTTTTGTAAAAAACATTTTGGGCTCACAAAAATTCCTTCTAAATTGCGATATAATCAACACACACACACACACAGAAATTAACTGCATTCATATAGAAATGTAAAGAGCTTAATAGGCAGCAGTATTACCTGGTGCTTATAATGTAAGAAGATTATAAAAAAGCACACAGGAATGTAGGGCAAACAAGAAGCAATCACATCTCAGGGATGTGTCGAATGGCAAAACACAGAGAGCAGAAAGCCAACAAAAGTTTCTTATAACTTGACTTTCTGAATGTACTGCTTCCAAAAGCATTAAGTCTGACATCATGGTGCATGGCTCAGCACCCTGCCAAAAGATGTGTGGCTGTTCATGGCTGCACTGTCCCAAAAAAGCCAGGAGAGGGCTCCGAAATCAGCTACACGGGTTACTATTTAAAATGCTTTATCAATCTGCTGGCCCCTGGCCCAGACTGCACTTTGAAGTGGAGCCAGGGAGAGAGGGGAGAAACCTCTCCGGAGGCCGTATATTCGGAGGACTGAAGAATTCCAGTTACAGGTAACTAAGGCTGGTTTTTTCCATCATAAATGACCCTTCACACATCTCTGCTCCTGGAAGAAACCAGTGATCAGCCGTCGCTCAAAATGATCACAGGACAACCTCAAGGTTCATCAGCACAGCAAGAAGGGGCAAAACCGACAAGGAGCAGGAAGGGAAGTGCTGAGAAGGTGGCCGCAGCCTTACCACAGTGAGACCAGCCTGGTCAAGCTTAGTAAAGCTGAGTAACGACTGCTCCCCTAAAGGGCAACAAAATCACAACAGCCCTCAGGCGTAGATGTAAAAAAAAATCATGGTATTGTAGATGCTGACAGTGGGAGAAGCCCATTAGATGACTTACTCCATCCCTGAGCCACACAGGTTGATCTGCTGCGGCACTCTGGAAACCCCTGGTCCTTACTGAGGAAGCTATGTTTTAAACTAAAAAAGAAGCTTTCTTTCATCAAATTGAGATATGTGAAGGTATTTACTCCATACAGGACGTACTAATGGGAACTAAGGGAAACAGCTGGATGTATGCTTCCAGAGCTCCTCCAACACTGCCGCACAAGAAAGGCACTGGAAGAAAAGCAATGATAAACCAGGCAAGCACTGTGGCCTCACCATGATGAAAAAGGGAAGGTGAAGAAGCTGCCAAAACAAAGCACTCAAATTAACCACCCTCAAAGGACAAAGATAGTCCAGGATTAAGGCAGAAAACACAGTGCGAGGCCAAAAGTTCCCCAAAACAAAAAAGAAGCAATCCCTTGATCACACGACTCTGATTACGTGAAGCAGCGCGACCACGGCTGACTGAGCAGCGGTTCGGCAGGGGACATTGTGCGTGCGCTAGCGCCTGCCAGCTCACAACACTCACATCTCAGACCTGGATCAAACAATGTGACAGGTATTACGGCTGCAAACACGGGGACCAGCCCAGAAGTGCCCAGGTGGGAATCCTCTCCGCTCCTGCAAAGGGGAGCCTCGGGCAGCTGACAGCCTACGGAGAAAGAGAAACTCTCCCTTACTGGAGAGATCTCCTTCACTTCTGCTGAAGGGTGGCAAGGCAGCAGCAGGCAGAAGGGTGACCCGGCTGGCGGTGGCTTGCCTGTCTGAAGGCAGCAGTCTTGAGCTCCTGCTGACTTCCCGGGTCAGGGAGAGCTGGGATCCTCTGCTTTGCACGGAGGCCAGATGCTTCTCACCATTCCTGCTTGCAGGAAATGAGCAGAAAGGAGAGCGAGCCAAACAGCTGACCACGACCAGCCGCGGCTCCTGGCTCCCCCCATGTCCTACAGGCACTGTGCGTCATACTGCTTCGCACTGCGCTTAATCGGCAGTCCCTCACGGTTGCCTCTGTGAGGGACAAGGTCTCAGCTCTGTACGTGGCAGCAGCTTGCACTGAGCTCCTACAGACACTCAGAAAACAGCCTCTTGCCTTAAAAAAGTCTCATTAGTAAATCACTACCTACCTTCAGCTTCGAGCACTGCTTAGAGCTGTAGGGCAGTTAGGTAGCGCAGGAGGTTCTGGGGAGCCGCAAGGTCAGACCAAGCCACCCCTTTCACACGTGCACATAACTCTTTACTCCTGAGCGTAAGAGCCAGGTAGGACTTGGGTCTCTGCCCTTAGGGCATCCACGGCCTGCACGTACCTGTGACTGCTGGTCTTTCCAAAACGAATTCAATGCTGGCACTACTCGGTGCGTGCCAGGAGAGACAAACAGTGGCAGAGAGGAATTCGTACCACGCTCTTCTCTTTCTAGAGTTGTTTCGTGGAGGTCACAAAGACACAGCACTACTTTGAGACTTTGCTTTGGATTTCTTGACTCATATTTGTTCAGTTTCTAAGCCTCCACTTACATAACCGCAGAGTTTTCACAGTGTAATTCTCTTCCAAGAGAGCAGGACATTTTAGGGGTCTATAAGATATGACATCAGTAAGTTCAGAAACACAGCACCCAATTTTTTGTTGTGTTTGAACAGCGGTCTGCAAGAAAACTGAAGAGACCATAATCTTGGCTGATTAAAATTAGAGAAAACCAGAGCAGCTCCCTCTCACCATCGGTTGCAGCACCCTTCACAAGTCTTTCTTCTCATCAGAACTGACCGGTGTGCAGCCCAGGTAATTTGGAGTTACTCACGCAGCGTCAGCACAGCGCAGAGCACAAAGCTTGTCTGCCGACATCTAGCATTCAGCATTAGGATAATATATTCACATCTGGGCACTGCAGTGTCAGGCAGGTATTAGCAAAGTAGAAAGTTTCAAAAGTGGTTGCAGTCTACAGGGGACAGAGCAAAGGCAAGGGAAAGAAAGTATGGCATCCACTCATGGCCAGGGGTACAAAAAGGTAGTAAATAAACGTGTGCTTTCTGATTGCCCATCTTCAGATCCTTAATTTTTCCTCTTCAACATTCAGTTAGCATCCTTAGGGAGGCCATAAACATATAATGGGATAGAATTTAGGTTCAGGCTTCTAGCACTGTGATAATTTGAGCCTCTTAACATCGCTATTCATCGCCATTGTTCAAATGCTAATAATAAAAGTACTAAACCCATTCTGGGGAAGGGAAAGGGAAAGACAACAGGCGAGCGCTTTGGGACTTAAACAAAATTACCAAATTCTAAAGGAAGCTCGTTTCATATAACATAGTATAACACCAGTAATTAATGAGAGATGTAAACAGGTTTAACTCTAAAAGGTAGAAAATTAAATAATTTGTTTCCTATGGGTATATAATGAGATAGTTACCCAGTTCCCATGAGAGAGATAAGCAGATATTAAAAGGTCTTTCCAATACCTGTAATGGCTAAGGGCAACAGCTAATTCAATAGATTCGATCAAAATCACCACTTCTTTCTCCGCTTCTGATTTATTACTTTGGCTGTAGTTAGTCATCACTCATTTTAGTTTGCTTTTCAGCAGTCATAAATTATGCCTCATAAATAAAAAGATACAATCAAGGAAATCATATCAAGTCATCTACAGCCCTGGAGTATATTTTCCCCTGGTACTCACACTAATGTCTTTTTAAAAGGTAGCTTGCCGTGGTTTTGAATATGTCAGAATCACAATTTACTGAGAAGGGTCTTGCAAGAGTGGTGCTGTAACAGTCTCTGGTGATTCTGGAAGCCAACAAATCCAGTCCAATATCCGTATTTAGTTGAATGAACAAAAATCAAGGTTTGTTGCATCAATGCACTGTTTACGCACTTGAATTTAGGATGGTGTTGACAACAGAAACATAGTGCCTGAAGTGGGGCTTAATGAAAGAAATTGTGTGGTTTCAAATGGCCCTCTCCCTACTGTGTACCCTCTACCAGGGGAAAGGAAGCCTCTCATTCTGCAGAAGGTTATTTAGAGTAGCTATTGCCATTACATCAGTGAAACAACAGAGTTATGTCTGCTTTACTTTTCAGAAGCTGAGGTCAAGCTCGGTAGCCTAATGCAGGTGTAATATGAGAAACTCTCTTTACGTGGAAGCAGGGAGCACAACAAACCTTGTAGGAAAAAACACTCTTCCAAACAAAATGAAGAGGGGATAACAAGCAGGGAATGCAAGAAAGAACTATGTTTTCTTTTATGTCACTACTTTGTAGTGCATCTTTCTGTCAGGGAGATGGGAAGAAATGGTGAATTAAAACGATGAAGAGGAGTCAGATACAAGGGATATTACAAATGGGTGACTATCCATCACTGGTCAGTCAGAAAACCAGTTTCACCCCATTTTAAGCTGCAGAAGTCACTGAGCTGTTTGTCAGTAACTAAGCAGCACAAACTGGAGCTCAGCTAACGACTCGACAGACAGGCTGGTAAACCAAGTGTCACTCTTTTCATCTCTGAAAAGTGACCAAGAGGGCTGACATATTCTGCACTCCATGTATTGGTCCTTCCTTAATCTTCATGGCTTTGCATCCATTTTTTTCTCTTTATCTCTCCAAAGTCAGAATATTATTTGTTTTCTCTTTGAGAGTCCAAGATGGAGGACCCAAAACATATTTACCCTGGTATATCTCGGGGTATTTCCTAGACCCTTCACTTGGCTGCAGTAACAGGAGTACGAGAAGCACGCTTCACAAGCAAGAGGGATGCTGTGCCTCCCGCAGCAGTCGGCGGCAGACAGCTTCAGCGCTGCAGACCCTGTCGTGGTGCACCGGATAGTCCTCCCGGAGAACAAACCTCTGCAGGGAGCCATAAAACTTTCTGAAAAGGGACAGTCCTACTTTTCTGTCTTTTACATGTCCCGTGCCTGCCAAATGGAAATAAGGATGTGTCCTAAACCAGGAAGACATTAAGCCATTAACCTAAAGAAGCAGTCTTAAGTACACAATTAAGCGCAGTTGCAGAGGAGGGACATGGCACTTGCACGGAAATCACGCCATACTCTGACAGCCCTGCTTTGCAGAATAGCACTGAATGCCACAAGTCTCTGTTCAAAAGGGCCTTCCCTTAGCTGAGAAGAACAGGTCTGACTCTATAGGTTGCTATATGGTAGCACTGCACACCATCCTCAATAATTTCTGAGAAGGGCCTACACCCTCTGTTTCAGAAATATTCCAGGAATCAAAACATTACACTTGCAAACTCATTAGGCCTCATGAGTGATAAAGTTTGTTTAAGTTAGGTGGGTTTTTTTTAGGAGATCATGCAATTGCATCTGTTCAATCCAGCTGAGGATCTCAGGCAGCATTCCAACAAATACCTAAAAGACCAGATGCTCTAGAAAATGCAAATATCTAAATGTACGAATAGCCCGATAGAGGGAATTTCAAAGATGTAAGTAATTATTTCTGAGTACAGGACAGTAGGCACCTTAATGCCTCTTAAAAACCCACTGAAATCTAGCAGGTGCTAATATGCTTATGCGGATCTGGCCCTTAAAGAATAAAAGTGCTTTCTTGAACAATAGTGACCTAAGCATTTAGGGGGCATAGTCCCTTCAACCAGCACAAGCTTCTAAAGTCACTTCATGATTTCTGAAAGTGCAACTTTTGCATCTAGTCTTACAAGCCCTAAATATTCAGCTGAAGTTTCCAGCAAAAAAACCAAACCAAACCAAACCAACAAACCCAAACTCCAAAATCCTGACTTCAGATCCAGAGAAGCTGTCAGGGTTCATCGAACTAAATCTCAATACCTCCAAAAATGCTGGAGAGAGTCCCATCACAGCACTTTGATTTTATCTGCATGCTGCTGGAGGAAATTCAGTTGCATTTAAAGTTTTATGTCCAGCAAACAAGCCTCAAACGCAGAGACAGCAGAATCAATATCCAGTTTAAGTGAAATATAAATCTGGGTTTCATCAGCATAATAGCAAAAGCCAAGCCCTATACTTATGAATAACTTGTCTCACAGGCAAGATATAAATTGTCAACAATGGAGGGGCTCAGAACAGATCCCAGAGGACTGCTGCAAGTGACATAAGCAGAAGACAAACACGTGCATACAAAAACCTCTCATGGTGAAATAAATGGCCACCAGCGAAAAAAAACAAAAATGATTTAGGGTCCCAGTCAACAGCTCAGCCTGGGAATGGAGTAGGACTGAAAGAAAAAGCAAAGTCTTGAATACAGCATGGTAAACCACAGGAATTTGGTCAAGAGGCTTTCTTTGTTATCTGTCACTGATAGATCATTAAAAACTTTGGCTCAAGAAAGTCTCTGTGGTATCAACTTCCCAAAAACCAGCTTCTGACTGAGATAATTGAAAGCTGGTGCAACTGAGAATATCCCACAGCCAATGTCTACAACTTCCAACGTGGGAAGTTTTTCTTTATCTAAGAAAGATTTCTAACTAATAAGTAGGGCGTGGGTCTGCTACAATGCTTGCTATCTACTCAGCCCCACCTGCACTTGAATTCACATTCTTCACAGATCCCGTCCAAAGTAGCAAGGAGATCTGATCTAACAATAGTTCTGCTATAAGGAAACGATTGTAAATGGAGAGCAGACTTCACATTGTTGTGGCCAACAGATGGGCCCTACACAGGCATTAAAGGAAAGCTGGGAGAAAGAAATGGAAACCTTAATATTTGTACATAGTAGGACTTAAAACACAAACAGTTCACCCTAAAGCGTGCTGTTTCCAGGAAAGGTTTAACAGCTCTCATGACAAGGGAAGTGACAACTGGAAAATATACCCTCGTACATTTAAAGTGCAATGAATTTTCAAGCTTTGAGTAATTATTTTTGCTTTGGAAAGTATTATTGTAGCACGTCCTGTACTGCTAGGCTCAAGAAGACGTCATTAAGTAACTGAAGGAAATCAGGTAACATGGGCCTGCAATCAGCAATAAGAAGCAGGCAGCTCACAGAGGCTCATCATTTCCTTCGGCACAAAGCTAACAGATACACTTTTCACACTGGCTCACAGACGTGCTGCCAATCCAGAAACATCCAATGGAAAAAAAGAGGTTTGTGATTGTCAAGCGGAGAAGAAAGGCTTTGTGAATACTGTAGTGACTACACTTTTCTAGTAGCATCCTAGGCTGTCTTTTCCATAGTTTTATAATAGTCCCTTCAGAATCCTTTTCTTACCCAAATTAGAGCTGCTGGAACTGATTTATGAAGAAAGCCACTGCATTCCTCCCTCCAGGCCCTGGGACTCTGACAGTAATGGAGCAAGAGGCAAGGGACACAAGTTGAAAACAAGTTAAAGGGAATTAGATGCAAAATAAGAGATATGTAGTCAGAAATTGGAACAGGGTGCCCACACAGGCTGTACAATCTCCATCCTTGGAGATGCAAGGATGGAGAACTTGATCCAAAACTCAACCAGACACAGCCCTGAGCAGCTTGCTCTATCTGGGCCGGCTTCAAGCAGGGAGTTAGGCTAGATGCCTTCTGGATGTCCCTTCCAACCTACATGACTCAGTAAGTCTACGACACATGTACATATCACTAATGTGATAAAGCAACTTTTTAGATTTAATTCGTCATGGTTTCTGGCTACCAAAAAGAACACAACAGTAGCAGTGGAGCAGAGCTACCAAAGAACCTGCTCTGTACAGTGCACTCTCATCGAATTTGCAGATGACACCAAACTGGAGGGGGACCAGTTGATACGTTGAAGGGCAGGTCTGCCATTCAGAAGGGCCTAGAGGAATGGGTCATCAGCAGCTTTATGAATTTCAGCAAGACAAATGCAAAGTCTTGCTCCTGGGAAGGAATAACCCCTTGCAGCATTATAGGGTAGGGACTGACCAGCTAGGGAGCACCTCTGCTGGAAAGGACCTAGAGGTCTTAGTAGATAGAAAGCTGAACATGAGCCAGCAGTGTAATCTGGCAGCAAAGATGGCCAACAGCATCTTGAGCTGTTTAACAGGAGCATAGCCCAACAATTAGAGGAAGTGATTACATGCCTTTACTTAGCATTTGTTCCATTTTGGCCCCCAAATACAAGAAAAATATTGATAAATTGGAGCGAGTTCAGCAGAGGGCCACCAAGGTAATCAGGGGGTTGGAGAACTTGGCCTATAAGCAGAAGCTGTGGGACTGGGGCTTGCTCAGCCTGGCGAAGAGATGGCTTTGGAGGTGCTTGATTGCAGTCCTCCAGCACCTACCCACAGGCTAACAAGAAGGTGGGTCCAGGTTCCTCACAATGGTACATGGTGGGAGGGGACAAAAGAAAACAGGTGTAAGTTCAGGCAAAAGAGGTTCAGACTGAACGTAACAAAAATTTTTTTCACAATGAGGACAGTCAAGCAGTGGAGCAGACCGCCCTGAGAGGTTATACAATCTCCCTCCCTGGAGGTTTTCAACATGCAACTGGATAAAGCCCTGCGCAACCTCATCTGACTTCTTAACTGACCCTGCTTTGAGCAAGAAGTTGGACTGGATGGCCTCCTGAGAGCCTTTCCAACCTGACTTATCTTGTGGTCCTATAAAGCAAATGAGCCTGTAAAAGAAAGATTGCCACCACCTTGCAGGAGCTCAAGAGGTGGAATGCACTGTGTTTCATATATATCAAAACAAATCCGTGCTTGAACAATTTTTTTTTTTTTTTTTTTTTTTTTAGGAAAAAGGTTGTAAAGACTTCTGAGTGTTGCCAAACTCATCTTCAAGATATATCACGTGTACAAATATTGCGTACAGAATCAGTAGTGAGGCTTACTGGTATCCTGTTCGGTGGCAAATAAGCATGCCTATTCATAGACAACATCATATTCAAAAATTAACCTCATCCTGCTACGATACTACATCCACTTACTTTTAGAAACAACAAATTCAAGGCTGGTTTTTTTGGTGAGGGTCTAAACTCCACTAACTCATATAAAAACTTGGGAAAGATTTCAGATGGTTATCAGTAGCAAAGTTCTTAGTTCATAGGCTGAAATCAAGTAAGGCCCTACCTTATCACTAGTACTGTGTGATAACAAACTAAAACTTGTAACTTTGACACAGAAAATTATTAAAGGTGAAAAAATGGCTTGCTTTATCTTAGCCTCAAAAGAAAAACAATAGTAAAAATACCTATGTGCATGAGAAGTAACACCAACCATCAACAGCAAATTCACTTTTGAGCCACCCACGAAAACTGCTTGTGATCGTAACGTCTAATTTAAAGGAAAACAACCCCAGTCCCTCTTGATGTAAACTACTTTAAGATCATAGAGTAAAAATTAATTCATAATAGATTGGGGGAGGATGGAAAAAGAAAGAAAAACTAATGAAATGAAGCTGCCTTTTAAGAACTAGAATTTCACACTACTCACAGAACATCAGAGCCTTGCAAAAGCTCTGGAGGATACACAAACATTTAACATTTAACATTTAACAAGAAACACAGGCACTTACGATTAAGCTGAAGAAAAATGAATGCTGAATGAATGTATTGCTTGTGCAAAATGATTTTCAGCTTCTCAACTATTTAAAATACATTAACAATAATCATTCAGGTATCACAATACTATTAACATTAGAAATGAGATTTGTATGTTCATTGTAAGTGTAAAGTAAGGTTCTCAAAGTGTACTGAAATCATAATCAGAGCTGCTAAATGGCTTCAATTCCCACCTGATATTCATATTCTGTGTAAGGCAGCAACTTGTCATCTTTGAAGGAGGTTGAAGAACCATTGTAAACAAGTGCGAGGTCTAAACTTATGTGGGCTTGAGTCGTTCGCCTTCTGTAAAGTTCATAGTATAAAATCTTCCCATTCGGCTGCTGTGGGCCAGTCCACAGGATGGAAGAAGTCAACTGGAAGCCCCTGGCTGTTGTCTGTATTTCTATGAGAGGGGCAGGCTGCGCTGCCGGGGGTGCCTCCAGCGTCTGCACCGATGCCCACTCACTGGAGGCACAACCCAGCTCTGTGCAAGCTTGGAGCTGTACTTCATACCTTTGGGAACACAAATCGGGAACGAAGTGATTAAAACACTGCAAAATCAAATATAAACTGTGCATGAGATCTGGGAGATTTCTTAATTTCTCTTGGTCTTTGGCATTTTTAATGAGAAAACAATTTGTCTGAACACAGAGATTATATGCTATGCCTTGTGTAGCAAAAAGGAAGAACGCTGTCTTCTGGGCTTTCACTTGGGGTTTTTTTTTCAGAGCAGAGTTAACATTTGCAGGAGTCAAATGATCAAGATAGTTTTGATTTTGATGATTCAATCAAAATGATGATTCATTGTAGGAGATGATTTGGATATCATTTGAGAGCTATAGAGCTTCACTCTATTACTCTTTTCTCTTTGGATTTAGATTAGTCATATGTAAATAGTAGACAGACTTATCAACCATGTAACACACACAAATTATGCCTACAAAAATATATAAGGAAAGGTCACGTAAATAACCAAGAATTAGTGGGGGAGATAGTACTTCAGTATCAAGTGTGCTCCTTCTGTAGCGGAGTCCAGTACCCTCTCTTAAGTTTTAGATTTCACTTAAACGCAAGTCGCTTGTTTTCAACTCAAGGGTGCAAGCATGTCCCTGGTGTGACTCCATTAATCTTAGCTCAGCTACACTGTGAATGAGCTAGCTAACAGGTCTTTGGTCTCCCCATCCCAAACTTCGTCAGCTAAAGCCCTATTTATTCTTGAATGCAGACATCTTGCAAAAGATACACAAGTACAAGATTGCAGGTCTTGGAGTCTATAGCAGAGTGCTGAATTACCCCTTGTATTAATTACAACCTAAGTCAACCCTAGGCACTTCATCAAGGTGATATATAGCTGGTGTTACTATAAATGAAAAAATATACTGGTTTTATCCTGTGCTTTTTAGGAAACAAAACCCCATGGGTCTGACTATCTGTTTAAGCAAGATGGTCGAGCTGTCTGGCAGCCCACTGAACCACCTTGCAGCATTTATTCAACAAACGAGGTCTTCCAGACTTACCTACTGTAGGGTTGCAGCTCTGCCACTATGTATGACCGTCTCAGAAAGGAAACATGAGATGCATCAAAGTCAACAGTTTTCTTTCCTGTTTCAGCAGGCTTGTGGATCGAGATTGTGTAATTTCTAATGTCACCGTTAACTTTGATAGGAGGATCCCAGGCCACCAAAATCTCCTTTGAGGACCACGCCTGCAACCTGGGAGGCAACATCCCAGACGGAGCAGAGGGGTTGGTTTTTATCTGAGCTGACGGGCTGGTCACACTCCCTTGACTGTTATTTGCGGTGACAGTGTAGCTGTACTCCATGCCTGGCAGTAGGGTGAAATCAAGATACCGAGTTTCCAGACCTGAGTAAACAAGTACACCATCCCTCCTTAGCTCGTAGCTTGTGATTTTACCATTGGGGTTAGCTGGAAGTTTCCATGTGATTTCAATTGACTCCGAGCCCATGACAAGCAGCCTGGGAGCTTCCATATTTAATGGTGGAGCCTCCATGGTCATCACTGACTGGGATATGCTAGATGCGCAGCCCCCCGCAGTACAGGCAACCAATGCAAAATCATACTGCGTGTAAGGCTGTAGATTAGAAACAAACATTTGCAAACTTTTGCCGGGATAATACTCTTCGTTGTTTAATTTCAATATGTACTTGGTGATTTCTCCATTTTGTATTTGGGGAGGTGCCCAAGATGCATTAATTTGAGTGGCACTAACAGCCTGCAGAGATGGTGGATCCACTAAGGCAGGAGCTGCTTCCAGCGTCTGTATCGCAGCTGGTTCACTGGTAGAGCAGCCTCCCATCGTACAGGCAACTATCGCATAACTGTACATCGAATAGGGCAGTAAGTCTTCATCCGTGTAGTTGAAAGTAGCAGCATCGAAGCTGAAAGGATAGAGAACATCATTTTTTAGCAGTCTGTAGGACTGAAGAATACCATTGGGCTGCGCCGGGGAGGCCCACGAGATGAGCACTTTACGGGGGTTAACTGACAGTAGGGATAACCTGGGGGCAGCGAGACCTTTTGGGGCAGTTTGACTAGTCTTTGCCACTGTCCAGGAGCTGTCAGCATAGCCTGCTGCGTTCCAGGTGCGTATTTTATACTCATACCTTGTCCATGGCTGTAAACCTTTATCATTATATACGAATGTATTACTTTCAGTGTTATATTCCGTGAAAACAATTTTCTCGTCTTCTGTTGTTGCTCTGTACCCTGCAGCATTTTCTTTTGTGCATCTGTGAATAACTTCGTAGCGAATTATTTCTCCATTTGGAGTAATTGGCTGCAACCAGCTCAGTTCAACGTTGGTAGCGTTCACTGCCTGGATTACAGGTGCCATCTGAGACACTGGGGGGGCTTCATCTGTTCGGACCGGCTGGGGTGGAGAACGAGTGCAGCCTGCCGCATTGCAAGCCTCCAGTACGAGGGCGTAGAGAGTGTACGGCTCAAGGCGCCTGAAGAGGAACTGGCGAGATAAACCACTGTACTCCAGGTTGTCATCGCTGAAAATATTGTAGGTCTGATGAAGAAAGAAAGAAAGAAAGAAAGAAAGAAAAAGAAAAAAAAAAAGCAGGGAGGGAAGAAAGGACAGTAGCCAGGATAAAAGGAAAAAAAAATTAACAATTTTTGTCGATAACGCGTAGATGAGAGACCTTAATCTTTGCAATCGGGTAAGGACTATTAACCAACGATTCAGAAACTTACTTCCTTACTAGTAACAATCAGCACACAAACAGATCATTGATGCAAAAGGAATGTTTTGATGTAAAAGGAATGTTTTGATTCAATTTTCATGATTTTTTCATTTTGAATGCAGTAATAAATCACTTTGTGACAGTTTTCATTCTCTTTCTTTGTTATCAAGTTTCACTGCGAGGCTCTCATGGGCTAGCACAAAGCTTCTCACAGACTAACTCTAGAGAAAATCACTTAAGAAAAAAACTCCAAATAAACCCCGCGAGTTGCAAACCTTGCAGGTAAAGGTTTACGCCCAGTTGAAACCATTGAGCTAAAAGAAGTCACAAATTTCAGAGCAACATTCTGTCAAACCCAGGTTTTCTGGAAACACATTTTGGCGATGGCTAATGTATGCCAAGTAAGATTATGAGCTTTCATGTATAGCTTTCTATACATTAAATGAACAATTTGGTTCCCTGTAAATGAAGATTTACAGTCATGGGGTAGCACAGGAATGTTAATACTCATTTTAATACAACCACAAGCAGAGAGTGCTCACAGAGTGCCTTGTGCTTACATAGGACTTCTGTCTTATTTTAAAGTATAATGCATTTGATTGAGTGCTTTTCAGCAAAAATGTTTTAATTTGATATTCAGCGTTTCCCTTCTCTTTTTTGATCAAGTGAAGTGTCAAGATGAAGATTACCTTAATCACGCCATTGGGCTGGGAGGGCTCTGACCATTTTAGCAGCAGAGCCCTGCCGTTTTCTTTCTTTTCCACAGTGAAGTTGCTCAGGCCACTGGGTGAAGCTTCCAACGTGCGCACAGATGTCCAGGGGCTTGAAACCTGCCCAGCATTGTTTACAGCTACGACATGAATATGATATGTTGTGAAAGGTTTCAATCCAAATAAATGAGCCTGATGCTTTGTCCCCTGAAGCAAGAATACAGATGTTTGAGTTAGTTAAAAAAGTAATCAGCATCTGTGGTTTATGTCACTTGGAAAATGAGGTCTCAGCTCTGGGTCGCTTCTGACCGCTTTGCAGAATACCCCATCTGGTTACCAGGATTTTTTGGTGGGTTTCCGTAGCTGAACCTCAAAAAGAAACTCTTGGGCTTTTAATAAATATCTATCATTAAGGTAGAGCCTTTGGAGCCGACTCCTGGGGAGCCCTGCACAGTCCAAATCTCAGCTAGCAAACACCTTACTTTCGTTCAGCATGTGTCTGAGCTTTGCTCACTGAGGATGAGAGTGCCTGGTACTCTGAAGGATTCAAGCACATGTAAAAACCTGTGGTCTATGAGTGATGCCTGCCTCTACAGAATCCTTACGCATCTTGTGTGTAGACGTGACGTTTGAGAGGCATGCCGTCCTGTTCTAGCTACTTAGAGCATCGTAATCTGGATAGACAACAGTGTTTCCAAGAGCACAGGTTCATTTCCTTACTGAAAACAAACCCGTTAAAAGCAAGGGAGGTGGGGGGAAGAGAGAGAGGGAGGGAATAAACTGGTTTGTGTGTTCCTGCTTTGTAAAGATGTCGCTTGAGATAAATTCACAAGGTAAGACGACTGTGGGGCAACCCGCTGCCTTACAAGAACCCTCCCGGTTTCTCCAGGTTGGAGGCAGCAGCCACGCTGCAGATGGGGACACGGGCAAGCGGGCCAGAGCCTCGCCTCGCACCGGCGGAGAGAGGCCAGGAGGAGCACGGCTGGTCGTGAATCCCAGCGGGCTCTGCCAGGGCTGGAAGGGCTGGGGCTGACCGGCCGCCACACCGGTCCCCAGCCCAGCACGGGGGCACGCGGGTGGATGCAGCCCCAGGGACATCAGCCACGGCCAGAAGGGGCCACTGGCACCGCAGCTCACGGCTTTATCCAGCTTACCCCAAACAGCGTCTGACACAGACCTGGAACCGCTCGGATACGAGGCAAAGGGACCCTCAGCACAAATTCAGATCCAGGCAGGACGGTGCTGTAGCCGTAGCATTATTTGGAACAGCCACAAAAGATACAGTGGCTAACAAAGAACGGGAGTAACACGTTTCCGTAGGAGACTGTTCGGACTTGCCTCATCAGAGGAGCAAGGAAGAGAGGAGTTCAGCTGATCACCGATACATTTAATCTCAGTTTTAGTTGTGCTTTTGCATTAATTATATAGATCTCAAGAAGAGGAGTGCGGGAATTCAGCTTCCTGCGTGTGGCAGAACGAGCTGAAGTCAATTTCCCTGTTTCAGTGAGTCATATTAAGTTGTTAAATGCTAACATTTCCAATTGTTTAATATTTAAACATTTGCCAAGCTATCAGACTCGGAAACAAATTTTAAAGAAATATTAATTTCTTTTTTTAAATATTAAAAGTTAGATCATAAATATTTAAATAGTTATTTCCTCACAACAATGAGTTAGTCTTTTAGATAAATATAGCACAGCATTTGAATGACCATTATGAATATTAAATCTGAAGATGCCACAAGTACAGATTATAAACATACTTTTCTGATAAATGATTCCTTTTTCTGTTAAACAGGGCAAACACTAGCAAGATTAATAATGCAAAAAAGTATAATTCTTTGTTAGGAATTCCCAGTCATCACTGCCAAAAAAGCATAAGCTCAAATGCAAATAGCAATCACCTCAAACAGATTATATATAAAAAAGCTCTGGCTGCTGTGGGACATTTAGAGATATCTTTTGTCATAAGAAACATGGAAAGCATGTGGGCTATAAAGCAAAAACATATGTATATTGTCAATAGCAGCACCTGTTCAATTACAGTTTATTTCAGTACGGAGAATTTAGTTCAGCCCCTAGATGGCAATACTATCAAACACTTTTTGTAACATGAGTACTTAATGATTAACAACGTGCGTTCAGTCATCCAACATACTCAAGGCAGCCATTAAAAAAATAACAAAACTGATTTCATTATAGATTCTTTTAATAAACATTTATGGCTTAGATCCTTGAAAGTGGAAGCGTTCAAACTGCCATAGCCAAAACCCCATACAGCCGAATGCAAAATTATGAACTGCAGGTTAAAGAACAGAGCTCAAATTGAAGTTCATGCTTAGCATAAAAATCTGGCATCAGAAATTATGTTGGCACAAAACATGATTAAAATTAGCTTTACAGTTGGATGTGGTCTGTATTAATAGTTTTTATGAGGACAGTTATCTATTAGGTTTTCAAAACAGAACTTTTAAAAGACTAAAATTTACATTCCGTGGTTGGGGGGTGGGGATGGGAGGAAGGGAGCACACAACATTAAATTACTGCCCCTGAACCGCTACACAGAGGCTCTCCCAAGGTACAAACACATTATTGCAAACCATAGAAAGGCAATGGCTCTGCTTTCTAATCAGGTGCATCATCGGGGTGGGCTTTTGTGACAGCAATGCTACAAAACACTTGGTTTCTTTTTTTAAACAGAAAACTGGAACACTTTTCATCACCCTCTACCATTTTCCCACTAAACCCCAAGATTTAATTATTTAAAATCCTCACCACACTTTGAAATGAAACAAGGATGGAGGGATTTCCTTGCCTGCAGTTCATCACGTTCTCTGGAGACTGCTAAACCGTTCCTTCCAGGGATGACTTTTATCCCTGGCTCCTACAGATACTTCTTGAAGAGCAAATGGTTTACATGTATTCTTGTTTTGTTTGGTTTTGAAGTAAGCTCAGGGGACATACTCCCAGAATATGGAGCCGCGTTTTCTCCCCCTGCACTGCTGCCGGTGCCATTTGTGAATTTGCTCGGCTCAAAGGCTGATGCTTGAAAAGAGGAAGGATGGCAGCCTCAGTGATTCATTTTAAGAATTACTTTATGTCCTCCCATGACATTTTCAGCCTAGAAATACTGTCCTGCTGGAATGGTCAAATATAAATAGCAAAATACACCTTGCAAAGGATAGCAGTGTAACCTTTGGCTTCAGTGGACAACGACACAGCCTTAAACAGGCGCAGGAGCAAAATCATTGTGTGGAATATTCTCCCAGTCTTTGTCTGCAAAGCCAGAAACTCATATATCCCATGTTTACACACTGCTAACAGGCCAGATTTCATTTACCATTAAAAGCAAACCAACAAAATAAAATTTTAATGCGAACATTAAGATGTTCGTAGACTGACTGACCATGAAATCCGATGGACCACAATCCCATGCCCTCCTTTCTCTGTCTCCTACTGCGAAGCATTCTCACTCGTTCAGTCATTAAATTAAGAATAATCCAGCAAACATTTAAGTGCGTGCGCTCACATTCCTCCTATCAGGCCCGTACTTTTAACGTGAACGCTACAGGAACGGATACCTGCGGCAAGCTGTGAGGAGCCACCGCGATCTGATCCCCGTCCTGCAGCCCAGAGCCCAGCCTTTGGCACGGCCCTTGCTTTTGGCAGCCCCGTCCCCTTCCCGTGGGCAGCACTGGCAGCACCGCCGCTGCTCCAGGCGGGACCGCACCTTTGGTTTTGCCGTGTAAAATGCTTCACGTGCTGCCAGTGGCAGCACAAGCTGTTAGGAGCAACAAATGCACTCCCCGGCTAATTCCACTCTTCTAACTGTAAATTAGGATAAAAGTTATTTAAAATAAAACCTTGTTTTAACACATTTTTCAAAACATGAAACGAGAGAACATGAATCATGAATAATGTATCCGTCAAGATTTGCTTCAGATTGCCTTTTTTGTTTGTTTATTTTTTAATTCATGAGCACAGAAGTCACTTAAAGTCTGGAAACAAATTAGCATAGTCTTTCATGCCGTTCAAAGGCAGCGGCATCCGTAATGCAAGGTGCCTGCCTTCCTGGCTACCTCGGTCCTCCTCCCGGGCACGGGCAAGGCTGCACAGCCTTCAAGAGTCTGATGATTTTACACTGCCTACTGTGATTGCTTTTGACTACTTCGAAGCGCCCCTAAGGTGGCAATGGGGTCAAGAGGTCTTTGTAGGTTGAAAATGATCAAAAATTAGCATTGATCTGTAGCTGTCAATAATACTCTGCGTGGGTGGACTCCCTGCGCAAATGTTTAAACTGCATACAACTACACAACCTAGTCATCTTTGAATCTATCGATCTGATGAAGCAGCACTTTCCAGTGGTGTCACTGGGCTTTTCCTCTTTTTTCAAGGCAGACCACCTTACCCGGTTGCCCAGGTCTCGGGGCACGAGTTCAAAACGGGACAGACACATCAGAAGATCTCTGAACCACTGAAGAGCTGCCCAACAGGCAGCTGGAGTATCTCTCCCTTCTTCGGGGGTAATTACCAAAACGCAGCAAGGCATCACCAGTCATGTTAAGACTAGGCTCTGGTTTCTTCTCTCTCCCTATCTTCTCTTTGTACAGTAACCCCTATTTGGCAGGTACCTTCAACATCTGATTAAAAAGCTAGCTCATTCTTTCTGTAAGTCTCTAACGAAACTCAGTGGCAGCAGACATTACCACATTGCTAATCGTAGTGGTGGCACAGGGATCCAAACCTGTTCTTTCATAACACCCAGACATAAATGATGGGAACATAATTCAGTATGACGTTCCCTTGTCTACAGAGGCAGAGATGCTGAACTCTCCCTAGACAAGGAAGGAGAAAGCTATGGTCTCCTGGCAGTCAGAGTGTTAATTCGCCCATCCTCCAATGCCAGTTTTCAAATTCTCCATCAAGGAAGTCAAACAGGTTCCTCCACAAGTGACAGAAGTGATAGGGAACGCTTGGGGTTTTACTAAGATACTCAGTTTAACCTCACCTTTGTCATCATCCTCTTACCCATTTCCCCATCTAATCCAGATTCTTTGCCATTTTCTGGAAAGCACTGAGAGTGCTTCCACCTCGACTCTGAGGTTCACTCTTATTTCCCAGCCTACTTCTTAGCCCCTCCCTTCACTCTAAACATTACACTGAGTTCATATTCATATGCAATCCCTAACTTGTCCTTTGGGCTGCCTTGCTTCTCAGGCTTATCTCATGCACACTGTGTCTTTTTCATTTAAAAAATCTACTCTACTCCTAAAGCCTTATGCTCAAACTCACAAGGATATAACTTACAGATACACAAGTAATCTATGAGTCCCTTCTTGTAGCGGTATGGACTGGAATATAAATTATTCCCATGGTAGTACTGAAAAATCTCAAAGGTTAGGCAAACAGAAAACAAAGTGTTATTCATTTTATAAGAAATTATCTTGCCTAGAGGTCACCAGAATTTCCATTTTCACCAGAAATTGATGTTGCACTATTTATTTTCCTCCCAATTTGTGTAAAAGATATTTTTGGATTTTTTCATTAATTTTTTTTGTAAATTTCATTCTTAATATCTTACATTTTAAGAACTTTGCATTTCATTTTAGAATTTTAAAATTGCCCTTCAAAACATTTTTTTCATTTTAAGTCATTATTATGTTCTTTGATATTACCCAACAGGCCTTCAATAGCAGTAACATGTACCACATTAGTGATAATTTTTATGGTATATAGAAACCCCAAGTATTATGAAAGAAAACTAAATAAACATTTAAATAACATTTTTAAGTTTGTAAAACCAGACATTTCCTTATTAAATCTAAAATAATTTTGGAACATTTTTGCCCAGGGAATATTCTTCCACATTGTCTCTGGTTGAGATGAAAAGGCACCCTTCCTTTCCCAGCCCTGAGGTGGATCGATGCAGTCTTTTCTTCTACAGTGGCTAGGAAATGACATTCAGGAATTCATTCTAGTTGAGCTTGCTTTTTTATAAATAAATTTAGGAAAATGTATTTAAATAATATATTACAGTAGATTCAAGTTACAAAGTAAAGCACATAAAATGGCTTCTTTATTAAAGCATAAGCTTTGATTACATGATCATAAAGTATTCTTTCCTTGAGATTCCTGGCAAACTTCATGCCTTTTTTTTTTTCAACTTTAAGAATGTTCTCGTAATTTATTTTTAAAACAAATGGTAGTTTTGCCATCAATATGAGAGAACAGTAGTCGTCTATCTTCTGTGACCCCATGTTCCTGTCCTTTCCTAACAGTACCATGCTAGCAGCTTTTTTAAATAAAAAACCTAATTTGCACACCCTGTTTCACTCAGCACATAACTGAATAATTTCCTGTGTGAATAGTCCTACATGGGTTTGTGGACTATACCAGGGAGAAACCTTTAGAAACAGCAGTAATCTAAGTTTAAAATGTTCTGCAAACAGCAACAATTAATGCCTGATATAGAAATATTACATTGCAATTCATTTCCCTCCTTTCTGGCAGAGCATGTAAGGAACTGTGAATTGCAAGCAGCTGAATCTGTCTGGAGGAGCTGGTGCCTATTTTCACAGTAGGCGGTTTTCTTTCCCGGCACACCTGGGGACCTGCTGCAGCCTCACCAGGCATCTGAATCCCCAGCTTTGACTCGAAAGCAAAGCACTACAAAGAAAACTAGGATGCATTGCACATTAAAATGAAATTGAACACATTTAGCAAGCGTCATTCAGTCACTGTGTTGGCCTTTGGGTAGCAGTACACTTTTAAACCACCAACAATGTCGCACTTTTGCTGGTAAAACCTAAAAAACCCCCCTCTTTGGGCAAAGTCAAGACCTCAGTAGTCTTCTCCATGCTGTTTCAGTAAGAGCCTCTCCTCTCCTCTCCTCTCCTCTCCTCTCCTCTCCTCTCCTCTCCTCTCCTTTTTCTTACATAATTATTTATTTAAAATTCATCAAACATCGCTGACTGCCACCTTCTCAAAAATGTATTTGCATCTGTATTTGTCTAATTTGTACTAAGAAATATTGAAATCCAAAAAGAGATTTTTCTGCATGACTAAATAAATCAAATAAACCAAAATATCAATGACATGACATTCCACTATAGACACCATCTAGAGGACGATGTTTTCCTAACATTAATATTTTATCTCTAACAACACTCACAAGACCTACTGTATAATAAATCATAGTTTTGCACCTTCTTTCTTTTTTTTTCCCCCACATTTTTCCACTTTAAACCATATTTATTATTCCTCATTATAAGAAAGTGACGGAGAAGGAGAGAAGAAGCTCTCTTTATAAACTAGATACCTGACAGGACTGTTTTCCCCAAACTTTGGTTTTGGTCAGTTCAAATCTGACAGCCCTACTTAACCTGAATGATAATGTTTGCTTTCAATAATCATTCTGGATATGAAGAACTAGACTAAGTTTCTCTTCAAAATAAGGCAGGCAGAATCTGAAGCAAAAATTTTAATACTATTTACTTGAGAGACAATAAAGCATGAGATAAAATACTTAAACCCCATTGAAAAACAATTATGTGTCACCCTCGGTAAAATGCACGTATATTGTATGTTCTGGTCTTTAGCTGCGTGGGGCATGCTTTGTGGAGACCTGATGGGAGTGAGAGAGGAGAGAGCAGATACATCAGCAAAGACTTCATGGTATATGAAGTCCAGCATCATATCAAAGCAATGTCAAACCCTATAGGATTGAGCTGGGAGGTTTTTGTGATGTTCCAAATTCACACACTGCGTAATTTGGAATCTGCATAAACTCATCGAGGCATTGCAGAACTTGCAATTTGTTGAGTCTGCCTTGGTCACAAGGGGAATGGGAATGAATGATCCTTCAAGTGGAGCTTTATAATCTGGGATAGCAACGTGTCTTCAGGGAAGCTAAAAAGCTAGGAAAGGCAAGCACACAAATGCTGGCTGGGGTTCGTATCTCTACAGTTACGACTAGCGCACTCATACAGCTGAACTCCAGGAATATGTTTAAAAGAAGTACTACACACAGTGCTCCTGCTGAGCAGCAACTTTCCATCCACTATTCGGTAACATTTAGGAGCGGTGTTCCTCTCATGGATTTGTTCTATGTTGTCTGTAGGCATGGCACAAGAAAGAAAAACCACTGCTGCTGTAAAACAGCAGCTAGAGCCTAAGGGCTCAAACCTGCAAATGGTAGGGGGTACATCCCTTAATATGGAACATTAGGGGGTTAATGTTACATTTTTCCTAATGCCATAAACCGTATTTTCTATTTGATATATTGGCCGATGGCCAGAAGGAAGTTAGATGCTTTTGTCAGAACAAACAAAATCTGGAGTGCCACATCAGTGCAGTCCGTGTCTTCTTAGTCTCAAATCCTTTTTTTTCTAGCAAGGTCCAGAGAGGCAGGTGTTTTGCAGAAGGGCTTCAGTAATTTTAAACCAATGTAATGAAACCGTGGATGTTTTTGTTATCCATAAAAATGGATAACTTACGTACCTGAACTTCTCAACTGAAGGTATCGTGGCAATCAGTTTTGCTTTGTTGCAGAAAGAACATGCCCTTGTCTTTATCAAATGTTTTGGCTTTTGGTTTCATTTGAAGTTTTGTTTTTCAAGCATTCACATTGCTCCTCTATGACATTTGTGACTACATATATCTGTGCCATAAGCCGCCGCCTTCATCTCCTTTCAAATTACATCCTACAAGATACTGTGAAGAAAAGTGGCTCTGAACACCGTAAAACATCTCCCATCTGATCTTAAAATGACCTGGGCACAGTATCTGAAGATTTCTATTTTCTGTAAAATTTGAAAAAGGCAGTTTGGCTATGGTTTTGGTGTATGGAAAACAGACAGGGGAAACCCCTTATTTTTCCCCTACAAAAGCAATTGTTTTCAGTTTTTGCCTTTGCACAGCTCAACAGCCATAATGGGGAAAAGGAAATGTAAAGAGAAGAAAAAGTTTGAAGAAAATCTTTATGGGGACTTGTACAAGGACAATCTGAATCTTAACATAGATTGCAGGTGAACTCCCACATCAGTTCCCTTGAAAATGCCACTGAATGTCAGTTGTACTCCATAAAATTAAGACTTTGCAGTTATATATGACTTTTCATGGTAGGATCTCACATCATGTTACAAACATTAATTAATTAAGTCTCAGGATATCCCCCTGTATTACTGGGTGCAGCTTCAGGAAACGATCATTACTGGTTTAGACCCCAGTTTACACAGGTACAATAGATGTGGCGTATTATTGTTAAATGCAAGCTTACTTTATTCCCTTTCCTCAATCATTCTGAGTCCTTGTCTCCCTCACCCAAAACATGCAAAAAGAGCAGTTCTAACTGCTGCTAAGTAGAGGAAGATAACACAGCCTCAAGGCAATTCACAGCTTTAAATCCCTGCTTTCTGCCAACACAATGGAAAATAAAAGCAACATTTTAAAGGAGACTAAAAGGTTTTTACTTCCTACTGTTTTATTCTTTTTTCTCTGCCCTGTACTGAACAGCCCTAGCTTTTCATTCAAACTTTGCCTGCTATGTGTGTAATCACTTCTGAGAGATATTAAAAGGTAAGCATAAACAATTTCCTTGGAGCTACATTATAAAGGCCAAAGTTTAGTCTGAATATGTGGCTGCACTTAAAATGTCACCTTTAAAATGAACTGGGTATTTTAAAAAATGATGGGCCAAAAAGTACACAAACCCCTATCTCTTGAAAGGCTTTCCGTCACCAGGTTTTTCATTCCTTCCCTTAATGCTTTACACTTCCTACATGAAAATACCTGCTCTCCAAATAAAGATGGGCTGAAAAGTAAATGGAAGTGTGCAGGTAGCAGTCTGGGAAAGGTGCAGTCCAATTATGCCAATCCATGCCTGGAAAGAGAGATTCGCTCCACACCTTTTTGTACAGAGCGGTCACTCTTAGCAGAAGGCCAGAAGCACGCTGCTTATGCAGGTAGGGATGCCCTCTCTCTCTTCTGTAGCTGGAAGAAAGTTCAGCCTATCTGCTGAATATTAGCAGGGGATATTGATTAGACATATATTTAGGTGTACACTTCGGGGAGGTATTTCTCAGCAAAGCACAGCTTCCCATCAAAATACTGACAGGTTCAGCAGAGGTCTGACACCTTCCTGCCAGGACTTGCAGGATGTTCCCTCAAGTTTGGAGTAGGGGATAGCTACAGGGGATCCCTGCCCCTGCTGGCCATATAAGCTAATGGAAAGCCTCAACAAGTAGCCTGAGAAGCCCCCTGTGTCACATGATGGTAAGAAGAACAGAAAATCTTGTTTTCCCATTGCAGCTATTACGGACTGCACTGTTGATGAAAATAATGAGGTCCAATAAAGATTAAGTTATATATTGTTGTGTCCTTAGCAGCTATGTCTTGCCATATGAAGGCTCAGAATCAACTACACACCAAGAAAAGAGTTCAAAAGAAGACAGGAAGAAAGAGTGGTTATAGATTTTCATGGAGTAGCTGGGAGAGAAGCTGCTTGCAGGTTTAATGGCTTGAAACCAAGTGACGCCAGTGGATAGGTGAACTTCCAGATCCTCCTAGGATCACATGGCTACAGTCCCCTCTAGCTTAAGCCTCTTAAGGCACAAAGTTGGAAAGAAACTCACCTTGACACAGCATATGAAGCAGTGTCTGCAGACTGCCCATTCCCATTTTTTATGCTGTCAGACCAACACTAAATTCATATGCATACACAGAAAAGTAGACAGACGAACCTGCTACAGTCTGAACAGGAAAAGCAGCTAGCTAGCATAACTTTTAAATGTTAATGCATAAATAAAATGGGATTTTTAATATGTCTTTTCATATGGTTACACATTCATTAGTCCTTTCTAGTGTGACTTGGACTTCTCAGTGTAAAGCTCCTACCAAAAGAGAAGAAACTCTGAGCTGCTTGTGATTTGCACTAGCAAGATGCAGTAGTTAGGGACGAGATGAAAGATGTAAATACTGAAATATTACTTGAAAACTGAAGCATAAGTAGTTCAGATTCTGTATTTTCCTTGGATATTTAAGTTACTTGGGGAATTAAAGTAGATCACCAAGTCAACAGGTACATAGTTAAGCTTAGTACAAAACAAATCGTGCTGGTTTCAGAATCGAAAATATCTTTACAGCACATTATTGACTCCAGCATATTAACTTGTAAATCCACTACTTTCACCGTCTCATCTATTGATTAGCTGCATGTATGCATGTTATAAATGAGCAATCCAAAAACAAATTACTACAATATAGTCATTTTGGGCCAGACTTGTAAATGTATTCAAGTGCTCAAAGATGAAGATAGGCACTATGGGAAATAGAGCTCCTACGTTCAGACACAAAACTTGTGTAGCTAGCGTCCTCAGTTACTCTCTGTACTCCGTGCAGAGGAAGGGAGGTTCCTCCAAAGGGAAAGCCAGATATTTATGTTTAACTTCTGTTTTGAATAGCCCTTCAGAGGAGCCTCACTCTCTCTCAAGACAGATTAGACAGACCTGCCTACATTGGCCGTCTAAAGTAAGTTTTTAGAATCCAGAGCTGTGACTTTTGCTTAAATTCACTTAAGACTCAAAGAGCCAAGAAGCCAGTGACAACATTTTCAATCAGCAGACAGCAACAGACCATACAGGTGAACTCTTTCTTTTTTTTTAAGGTGAAACAGAAAACTATTGATAGCTTCAGAAGTTAAACTGCAGCTGTTTCAAAGCACTTCAAAATCAATGGAAGCCTCCTTTTGCCTTTTCAAGGATCCTGGATCAGGGTCTTCATGACTAGGAGAACAAAACTAAATGGTGTATGCAGATGGCATTCAACTAGAACAGGGATTGGGTTTACTTAATCCATAATATTGAAGCAAACAACCCTGACTCCTGATTTCCATCCATAGGTCAACATGTTGGCAATGATCTTCAGTCTGAGATGATGTTACTCAAAACAGCATGGTTTAAAATTTCCATTAACACCCTCAAACCAAGTATCATTACAGGGGTTTGTTAACAAAGCAATTGAAAGTGTTGTGATGCTTCTATGCAGGACCAGAAAGATGAAAAAATGCAGTACGCTAAAGAGCTGTTGCAAATTTTTGTCTCAGAAATGTCCTATTTTAAAAGCCACGTGTTATCAGCTCTATTTGTCCTCAAAAGGGGCACTGTATTTGACATCAAAGCAACTGGAGCTCAAACTATTGTGTTACCTGGCGGAAAAGGTGATGTTTTTCTTCTCATTTGCTCTCAGGGTCTCTATTCGGCCTTTTTAGGCCAAGACTTTCCAGTAACATTAAGCACAGCACTTAAATATGTCACTGTCTTAAGCTACAACTATAGCATAAATCTCATGATCTATTGGTACATCATGGGTCTAGCATTTCTAGCATAGACTAGCATTAGAGAAAATCTAAATTATCATCTGTCTTGAACCCCTGAAGAGAAAACAATAAAAAATAATTTTATGATGCTGTAATGACAAGAATAATACTTCACTTCATCTGGGAAAAGATGTCTTCCAGACTTCTCATTAATTCTTTTTTAAAGCCTGTTGAAATATAAGAGCTCTGCAAAGTTTCATTCATTTTGTTTGTGCAGAGTAAAGTTTTGTTTATAGCGAAGATATAGAAAATTTATCGCTGCAAGGAGTCCACTTCCCTCACTCTCTTGCTATATGAAATCTGAATTTGCAATTCTGATTTTGTGGAACAACAGTAAACTTGGAGCCTTTTTTGCAGCCACTAGAGTAGCATCTCCACACTGCATGGAGGATTTGGCTCAGGCTAGGAACTCTGCTCTGGATGGGAAAAAAGAATCAGTGCATTCAAACCTGCAGCAAACGGACTTAGAAAAATACTTGGAGCACAACTCAGAAGCAAAATGAGTGATGATTTGTGATATGCCCCAGTAGGTTAAATAGATACTGGGACCTCTGTCCAACTTCCTGTTGTGAATATACGACTCCTCGGAGTCCTTCTGGCACACAGACAGCACACACTCCAGGTGTCTCATTCAGATGGACCATACCCCAGCAGCAACATCGTCTCTATGTTAGGGTGGTGTGGGCACAGAAGCCTTCAGAAGACACGTGCTACATAAAGAAGGAAGGTGGAGCAGGCATGGATTAGTTTAAAAAAGACATCCTACAGCTGCAAAGTCAAAGAGCTTAGGGGAGGCTACTGTGCTGCAGGTCCAGCTGCTGCTCTTGCACCAGTCATGGGTTGCCTTAAGTGGACGTGTGTGTGTTTGTCTCCTAAGCCTTTGCCTGAGTAACTACACAGCCTCCAGTAATATAAGACCTTTAAAGGACATTACCTGACTGAAGCAGAGTCCTGCCTGTTGTAAGGACCCACGGAACATCTGGAAGTAGAAACAAGTTCCTAACAAAAATCTGAAAAAGACAGAAGTTATTTTCTCCTAGACCCTCAGGATTGGAATTAATTCTGCTCCTTATATCACTATCATAGTCTCTAAATGTGCTCTTAGAAAGGAAGGCTTGTGAAGGGAAAGGAAGGGAGGAAGAAACAGTTTCCACAGTTTTGGTGGAGGGAGTAAAACAGCTTGCAGTTGCCAGAGGTATAACAGATGATGCCCTAACGGCTGTAACATGGCACCTGCTAATAAGGTGAGAAAAAATCCTCTGAATCTGGTAGCAACATTGGCAGGGGTTCTTCCAGCAAGCCCTCCACTTCATGGGTAGAAACCTTCTCTCCATGCTCATAGTTTTTCTTGGCACTTCTAAAGCAGTTCAATGAGCATATCCTTTCCAAATCTTCCAGCCTGTCAGATGCTGGTGGAGGGACATCTGCACCAACCTCTCTCTTTCTTTAAAGACTGAAGAGATTTTATTTGATGAGTGCTAAAGAAACAGACTTAAAAATACAATACAGTTTTTACAGTTAAACAGTAAGACCCATCCATTATGGGTGCATGCGAGTAGAGTACAATACACTTAGATGTTCCAGATCCCATTTGCCATGCATTTCTCTAACTTTGGTCGGATAAAAAGTTCAAGGTGCTGAGGGAAATACTTATAGTTTGCGATAGGATAAACTCATAAATTGGACTTTGTTTCCTCCTACTACAGATTACATGTATGTAAACTACCCCCAAGCATTGTACATAGGAATTTTTCGGACTACCGTCCTTACAAGAGTCTACTACTTTCTGCCTTTGGTTTCTTTGGAAACAAACCAACCAATCAAACATGAATTACTTATGTTTCGGTGCTTTCACTTGTGATCGTACTGGTACCGAGAAGCAGGAAGGACAGATATAAAGACTGTTTTGAATTTTATTGAATCTGATTAACTGTCTGGTTTGGGCTCAATTTAAATTTGTCAAGAGTAAAAGTCCCCTGTCATCTTTTCCCTGTTCCCCACACAAATGAGATCTTTACACAATTCAGAAACTGTGCTAGGTTTGAAGACAAATGCGAGAGCTGCCTGTCAGCTCATTCACCAACCAGCCAACCCAGTCAGCTAACTTGCAATTTCCCATTTGTCTGTTGGACATCGCTCAGTTGTGTTTTCAACATTGCCAAAATGCATTTCAACCAGCATGAAGATCCAGCAGGAACTGGGTGCCCTTGCAAGGGCGTGGAAGTTTCTGTCTTGAAAGGTGCATGGGCAGGGGAAGCAGCAGCTCCACCTGCTCAGCAGACGCAGAGTGGTCCAAGGGAGGGAGGGATGGCAGCGGTGGGGTGCAGGACCCCTTGGTTTCCAGCAGACACTTCTACAAAACTGGTACAGACCGCTCCGAGTGCACCTCCCCTGAACCACTGATGTGCACCCAGTCCGCCAGATCCCAAGCTGGTAACATGGCTGTGCTAGGTTATTTTACCAAAAGGTCTGGCATACACGAACTATTAAAATCTGCACGCGGTTTAAAGTACAACTGGTCAAACTCAAATATTCCAAATAGCATTTACTATAAACTTATGTGATTTTTCCTCTTTGTATGGCCATCTCAGAGTTTTTTCTTTACAAACTGAAGAGTTGGATGAGTGTTTTTGAAATGAAATCTCATTGGCTAATTGCTCACTTTATTTATTTACAATTTAATTTCCACATTGTATGATGAATCACCAGAATCAGTCAGTAACGCATCTGCTGACTGGATAGCTACTTTTATTTTGTTTTTAATAACAAATAAGTTACAGCTATTTTTAATAAGCAAATTTTTAGGATTGCTAACTCTGTTAGTAAAATTCACAGAGCTTTTGAGCTTTGAAAGCATTTTAATATTCTGCAATTCTCCAAACAGTCTGAAACACAACAGAAAGTCCCATTATGATCCAAAAGAATAAAAACAATGCTTCAGTTTGAAAAGAGCGTCACATTTTGGATTCCTTTTTCATACTCAGTTAACTTTATATACAGTTACAGTATAATGTAATAGTAAATTTATACCCCTCCATTGTCACCTGTTCAAAATGCACTGGAATATTCAGGGTTTTTTTCTGTTTTTAAATCTCCATCAGAGCCTGTGTGAGAACTGGAATAAATAAGCAGCCACGTTTTCCCATACTGGAAAAGTTCCAGAAGGGAAAGGGCTCTTGACATTACAGAGCTAAAGGAGTTTTCAAGACACTTTCTATTTCCATACTCGTTCTTTTGTATGCTAGGTTGCCTGCCATTATGTTTATGTAATTCTGACAGTGTTCTTAATGACACACTAACAGATTGTAAAACACGCTGCTGGCATTTACTTGTTTTTTATATTTTTAAAACAATGTCCTTCATGTAACAGTAGTTAAGCGCGGCAGAAGGACATCATTAGAGCCATGGTTAAACTGTAATTTACACCATTAGGAAGGCAGGAGCAATTTTTATTGCCTGGCAATTTTCTTGCTGAAATATTTGGACCATATGGCTCAATTTGTGTAATAACCTTAATTTCAGCACCCTTCAGGTCTGCCTCCATCTCCTACGGAATGGTAAAATGCGGTTTAGCAGAAAAGGCAACTGTCTATACTTAGAGAGTTGAGATTAATAACATGTCACGTCCTGTTTTTGGTGAAGGAATTCGAACAGCAGCCAGATGGTATCTCTACAAATAACTGTCAGGGGTCTTGATCTAATCAATACAATGTATTAATACATCTCCCTTCGCTGCTTCTCGAGGGGCTAGCGTGCAACATCTGGAAAGATTGGGGGGACCGCCAAGTAGAAAGCTGATCCTTTTCAGAATCAAACTGAGCCCAATTAATTTTTCATGTATACTTGATAACTGTTTCATAATGAGCTATGCGTCTTGACGGAGTTAGGGTTGGCGGCATGAGCGGCTTGTGCTTCCTATCCCCATTCAGTCCACTTACAGAAACCAACCCATTAATCAAACTATCTGGCATAAAACTGAAATCTCAGCTCAGCAAGAGATCAATAACCATCCTTTAAAAAAAAAAAAAAAGCAACAACAAAGACCCCACCACAGAACAAGGCTTTAGTGGGCAAAATTGTCCAGGCATGACATTAGTAATTACTTTACCAAAAACCAAAACTCAGAACCATACTCACCTGACAGGCACCTATAACACAGATTTAATATTAGCTTCCTGTCAAAGAGTAACATTTAAGTCCATTAAAAATACACTGCCATCCTGCTTTCTAGATACAGAGGCCATCTGGCCCCTATTCACCATAATTGCTATTATAGTCTCAAAAATAATATTTATATAGTCCTGTAAATTAACAGACAGACACCCATTCCCACTCCCAAAGAGCTTTCTGTTGATAAACTCATGTTTTAGCACTGTGCAGGAATTAGGGTCTCGCCCCCTAAAAAAAGAGTGTGGCAAGATTATACATGCATTCCAGTGCTTTTTGTAAAGTCTGAAAGGAGGAGAAAGAGAGGTCACTTGGCAGGCAGAAAATGGGAAACTGCAACAAGCATAGGGGAGACGAGCTTGAATGAGGCTGTGAAGCTGAGTGATGGGAATGGATTCAAAAGGGAGCAGTAAAGAGAAAGGTCAGCTGAGAATACTAAACTTATCTTGCGTAGGACACCCAACGGCTGTTTGATGAGAATGACTTTGGTGACTGTAGACCTGGATTAGATTCAAATGGAGTCCCCAGCGGTACAAGGCTCTATATTATATCACCAATTCCCATGAGTCATATGGCTTGCTCTTGCTTTTTTAAAAAAGAGGCCCTGTTTATTAAAATTACACACTGCTTGTTAAAATTCCCTATGAAATATAGGCATATGACATAACATTTCTCAGCCAATTTGAATACAAGACCTTATCTGTGGAGGGGAGTGGGGCAGGGGGTTGGGATGGGCAGGGGGGGAATGGCTCTCTGATTACCAGCTGAAGAATTCCTGTATCTGTGGCTGTTGGGCATGACCCTGGGGATTTTAGGAAGCTGCCCTATGACTTTACCAACAAAGAGAGTTATCTTGGAGTTGCCTGATATATTCACTTAAGAATGTTGGTTAAATGTGAATTAAAATCTAGTCAAATCCAATTAAGCATTTTTAAACAGATATCTAATTTGAAAAACAGCTGTACGTATTACCCAACAAATTTCTGCCTCCTCCTCCTCCATTTTTATTCCTACTTATATAAGAAAAAGCATTTGTAGTTTACCAAAACCTTGTTTTTAAAGCAAATTTAATGCAGTCACACACAACATGGCACAAAGGGAAGAATGTCCCTTATGTTATATCTTCCTATCAAATTATACTTAATAAGGTGAAGGTTTGTGAGGATTTATTTGTTTATTTTGTTTTTACAAGTTAGAAAACACCCTGTCAATGGTGTTTTTCTACACTGCCTGATTAACTTAATCTTATTCTCATAACTGAAATGCAAGACGTACAGAAAAACGTCGTAGAGAAAAGCATAAATACAAAGCATATATAAAAACATATATAGAGAAACAGCATGTGGAGCATTTATACAATCTCATTTTAGACATCTGCCTTTAGGCTTTGTCATGTGGTCACCTATTCTCTTATGACTGCAGGTGCACAAGCTGAAAAGGTTACCACTTCCAGGCTGCTGCCCACCACCATCTTTCTGTCAGAGGGTACCATCTTTTAAATCTGTCAACCTGCATAATCCCATTGTGTGGGTTAGGAAAGACCAGCTGATTAATCAGCTTAAAATCAACCACCTTCTTTTGACAGACACATGCCACAGTAGTGGCACACAAGTGTACTAGAGGAAAGCAGTCTTGTGTAAACAGTTGCAGCCCAAGGACAGTAAATGTCCATCCCTTAGGCGTTCTAGAGGTTTCATGGTCTATAGAGGACATTCATGCTCCTAACTAGGTTAGATGCCTGAAGTTAGACATTGTGAACATCCCTCAAAAGACCTAATTCTACATGTGTTTCACTCATCAAAAAAGGACCTATGAAATCAGTGAAAACTGGATCTTGCACAAGGAGAAACCCAAGGATAAAATACACCAGATATGTCCAAATAGGTAACTAATTTATTTGTAGAAAAAATTACCTATTGATCCAGGCACTCTGGTCTAGTCAATCTAGGGTGTGTGATTAGGCATGGTCAGACATAACCCTATCAGGTTTTTACTTCTGGTCCAAAAATTTATCGAAGGGCAAAGGTATGTTAACTTCATGTTACACACTGAATTAGGGAGAAAATATTCAAGAAAAAATGTAATGAAATAAACTCCCTTGCTGTAACCTTCACTAATTCAAATCACCAGTTGCCTGACAACATATTAAGACCTCACAGACACCAGATAAACCTCTCTCTGCTACCCCGCATCCTAACTCGCAAGGATGCTTTCATTCTTGGCAGAGTTCCAGCAGGGTCTAAAGCTATCTTTCTGTGGCTGCCGAAAGCATCCAGGAGACACTGAAGTGGCCTTGGTTACAGCAAGGATGGTATAAATAGAAGAACTGAAGCCTCTCTCTCGCTCTCTCACCGTTCTCATCCAGTTCTGTTACCACAGTACTTCAAAATCATCAAAGTTGTGCAACAACCCATTTCATCCTTTCTGCTCTAATTAGGCAATTCTACATGTCTGTCTTGATAGGTGGGGCTTACTGAAGCACTTAATCAGTTTCTGGAGGGGCATCGTAGTGCCAATCCAAATGCTTATTTAAACAGAGCTGTAGTGCCAAATCCAGCATATTCTGCAGCAGCATGGAAACAACAGAATCTGTGAGACACAGATTGCCTCACACACTTTCTTTTTTTTTTAGCAGCCTTCAATGTGAAGGAGCACTTGTCCTGTATTCATCTTGTGTAAGCTTAACAGGTCTAGAGATTAAAACACAGGAAGCATTTTATATTATTGGGCTTTCCTGGCAAATAAAACAATTACAGCAATTCCAGTACAAGCCCTTCCTGAAACTGTGCTAACGAGGCTTTGAATCTTAAAAACTGCGTTTAAATCAAATGATTCATTTGCAAACCCATCACATACAGCACACACGTAGTAGGTGTGGGTCATTTCATTGGAATTAGAAAGCAAATGTCTCTATACATGAGAGGTCACCAGTTGTTGTAAGTTAAAATCTTTTCACTGTTAGGCATAATTAAAATACTCTAACAGTGGTTTCAGTAATTTAAACATTGCAGTATTGTTGTAATATTTTTCTAGGCTTCAAGAGTTCACAATTGTTTGGTCCAATCAAATCTGGGAACACTGGAGAAGTTATCACCCATCAAGGTAATTACTTTCAAGTTGAAATAATTACTCCATCAATGTTAATGGTCTTTCAACTTCAATAAAGCACTCACCTGCCGATAATCACAGCTAACCTCTTGCTCTCATGCAATTCCCTCTCTATTTAGCAGGTTATATTACAGCCGTTAGAGTGGTCACTTGTCCTGAACAGCTGCTGAATTTCACTTTGATCGGCTGTGAACCATAAAAAAATTAGTCATCTGTGTATGATTTCCCCCTAACCCATAAGCCCTTGCAGAGCTAAGGATATAATCTTTTGGCTGTATTAGGGCACTGCTGAGCAGCCATCTTGTTTCTGGTTGTGGCTACTTTCCACTCACTAACAGCAGCACAGTAGCCTAATTAACTTCTGCCCTCCACTGCCGTTTACAGCTTTCATTCTTTGCTAAGTAGCACATCTTCTGAATTTATGGCATGTGCAGGGATTCCTCCATTTACTCGCATCTTGTTTTCTTAGAGTGCAGTCCTTTTCCCAGGCATCTGAAAGAGGCACGTATAAAAAAGTTTCACTGGTCCCTCTCCTTGGCATATTTTTTCTTATTCTTGTGGCTATGATCTTCATTCCTTCTTCTATAAGGAAGCTGTCATGTACAGTCCTGCATACCGCATTACTGAATAATGTTATATACAAGGAAGTTAATAACTACGTGGTATCTCATCTCTAATGCCACCTAATGTTCACTGGTCCATATGAGGAAACAGAAATGAAGGATCACAGACGGATGTATTAAGTATTTCTGAATTTGATGAATAGAAGGGAACTAACCCTGGATGCAAGATTCCAGACACCTGTAAAATCCTGCATAGGAGGTGTGTGTATATGGCAGTACTGGCCACTTAAGATTACTTCTGTGTGTATATGGCAGTACTGGCCACTTAAGATTATTTCTGATATATTTTATATGGAGTTTTTCAGCAAGTAGACTTTATTTATTATTTTTACATTGGGTATATATTCGATATACAAATTACTGTCTGGTTATAACAACATCGTCATGCAAGCCAAAGCCTCATCCTCCTACCAAAGTCGCTATTATTATTGCTATTCTGCAATATGTCTACAGATTTCCCTTTACACAGATGAAGCATCTGCCAAGAGGAGCTCGGCCAGTGTAGTTATATACCATCTCCCCCAATAATGTAAGGTAAGCCAACATATGTTCTCAACTGTTAGCATAGCTGCATCCAAACCAAAGGCTTTGCTGGTGCAGTGATATGAGCTAAGAGACGTGCTAATTTTTTACACCTCGAGCTGACACAGCTATGCCAAAAAAGCCTTGTAGGAGAAATTTGGTCTGAGCGCCTCATACTGCAAAACACATTGTGAGTAGCCCTGTGCTTCTAGGTAGGCACAGGTGCAGGGTTTCCCAGGAATAAAGCCTATAATGCTTACACCTATCTCTTGCATCCTGTAACAAGCACATTATACTTTTAGTTACACCCTGCTGAGGTGGATTTGACACACCAAGGCCTTGATTCTACATAATAATAATGGGCATCACTGCCCATAGCAGGCAGACTTCTTCTTTATAACCCTCCTCTCTGGATGCTTTTCCTTCTCCAAGCACATTCTAACAGCTGCATATTCTTACATTTTTTTACTCATCTTCTTGGCTTTAAATTCTCCTTCTCATGATAAACAACCAAATACCTGATATAATTGTCATGGGAGAAACAGCATTACACACCCACAAAACACGTACCAAGGAAAAGTCCAAACTTACCCACAGTTTTACCTCACAGCAACATTTGGAATACAACGGTTAAAGAGCTGTGATGCTTTGATGCCATTTGGCAGGTACTGGCTTTATAATGAAATCAGCTCTGGGTCCAATGTTCACAAGCTTAAGCCCTAAGTTCACAAGAGTGAGTAGCTTGCTTTGACAATCTAGTCACTTTATGCAGATTTCTGTAAATGAGAACTTACTGTCAATCCATTCCTCTATAAACACATCTGTCTCGTGTTAATGGTGTCAATAAGACACTAAGTATCATTCTTGCTTTAGAGGGTTAAAATGAACTGGGAAGACATTGCGGGAGACACTTGTACTGCTGTAACCAGTCTTGACTTGACTTTGCTCTGCAAATAAACCAGAATGTCAGTTTAACTTGCTGTCACCTAGCATCTGTCACTACACTCCTGGCCAAACAAGCTAGGGGAGTGGGTGATGCTGCTCTTTAACTGTGAAGCATCAAAATGGCTCACATGTAATTCACTTGCTTCTAACGGTGCAGGGAGATCCTCCTTCTGGTTGAGTGGCAGCAGCTTTTGCTCTCAGAACCGAGTTCTCATTTTTATTTCCATAGGCAGCGTAAAATTTCAAGGGGTCAGCAATAACCTTAAGGTATCAGACAGCCATACCTTTGCCACATTAATTCAAATACAGATTAATGCACCTTAAGTGGGGAGTGAATAGCTGCATTTTGGGAAGGTAGAGTGGATAAGTCTGTCAAATGGTTTGAAAACCCAGAAGATGCTTCTCATTTGGCTCTGGAAATGGATGGAAACGAAGCTGTCAAATTAAAACAGTCTGCAGGGATATTAGCAAGAGCTTAATTTGTATCCTGCAGTGTCACAGGGATTGTATTTCTACTTTAGGTTTTGGTCAAGATTTATGTCCTGTGGCAGGCAACCAGGGTACAACCGACAAGAGCAAGGGTGGTACCAGCTACTGTGATTCTAGCACTGCTTTTTTTCTGGAATAATCTAATGGGATAAGAATGGAGTATAACAGATTAAATAAAGGACCGAACTCATTGCTTGCTTAATACTTTAAGTCTTGCTTGTAACATGGAAGCTTGTGTGAGAGAATGACTAATGGCGTATCCCACGAGGGAGCTCCAATAGAGATGCTTTAGGAGATTAAATGATTTAGCCTAGTACCCCTGAAAGCTATATTTTAAAGGGGCAGAAGTTTAATCATTGGAATGCTAGTTCCTTCAATAAAATTACATTTTAATTAAAGTCTCTCATTCACAAAGCTACGGTTAAGGGTGTATCAGCAATTTCATGATAAAATTCTATTTTTAAGGGGTTATAACTTTGAAAGTTGGTGTCCAGGTTTTTGCCTGCTGGGATAATTGACCTGACCTCCTGAAGATATCTTTGATAACAGGACTCCATGCACTTTATGTCAATAACTTTGATTCAAAGCTTTAGCTGTTCTGCTATATTCAGAAGAGGTAGGATTCAGATCTCAGCTCCTTAGTATAAATCAGCAACAACTCTATTGAGTTAATGTAGTTGCAAGAGCTTAAAGTGAGTGCAACTGATGGAAGAGCTGTGCAGAAAGATTTCTCCCCAAAGGGTGGTATAATATTTAAAAATAATAAAGGGTAGCAAAAATAATAATCGATAAATGTTCACAACAAAGGACAGGAGAAAAAACATGCAAGTCAGCTTCGCTGCAACACTAGGAGAACAGCTATACATATGCTGCCAGAATATCATTTTGATTCAGGATAGTGTTTGGGGAAAATCAAGGATTTTGGAGCCAGGAAAATACTAATTCAGTAAATAATAGCTTGTTAATTTAAAAGGCTTTTAACTGGTGCTGTTAAAGAAACACACTGTGGCAACATTATTTAAAAGGCCATTTTGGTAGGTTTTATTACCCACAATACAACCATCTTGGACATTTTCTGTTGTTGTTGGCATGCTTAGAAGACATTGCAATGCATGACCGGCGAGGTCAATTCCGATGCTCAGCAACACATTGCACGCTGCTGAAGCAGAGTATAAGGAGAAGCCCTGTCATTTCACTGCCTTTGCAATCTTAGGTGTCCCATCACAATTATGATTGTGATTATTTTTTTTAAAACAAGTTAAGGGAGCTAAGTACCAAAATCCTACTGAAGTTCAATAACTTCAAAATCCCAATCTACTTTTTAAAATCTAACATACTAACAAATCTAATCATACATACAATGTGAATGCAACTATTTCAGAAGCCAAAAGTATATATTCCTATCATTCAGTCAGGACCTGTTTTCTTTTTCGGAAAAAGATGTATTACAAACTTAATCCATTTAGGATTCCGGGAAGCTAGACACAAAACTGCTTTGGAACCATATGATCATGAGAGTATGTAAGATTACTGAGCTGGAAACTTCTCCCACCTTGTCATGTCGAGATTTGTCTAAGTGAGTTACTTAAAGGTTACTATTGGGTATTGCAGAGAAAGCTCTTTAGGATCCTACTTGAATGTCAAATAGATACTTTATAATTGGAGTAATTAAGAATTTAGGGGATTTCTGGTGTTATTCAATACAAACATGGCCTATGAATATCATTTAGGGAAAATTCTAGGTTTATGAAATTGAGGTGGCACTGCTGAGGAAACCCAACTTTATTAAAACCTCCTTAAACATTTTCTAAAACTTATTTTCAAGAGACAGCCAAGTACAGCAGCTATCCTAATATACAGCAGTTCAGTTCAACTATCTATAAGCTGTCTTTCTATAGAAAGACTAGAATGTAATATATATAGGTGGGAGGAGCAGTGGTAACTGCGCAAACCATAACCACTTCTGTCGCTGATTTACACAACGTTGTTAGTCAGTTCACAAAACAACCTGCCCTTTCCTGAGCCTAACCCTCCACATATTGAATTGAAATGTAATATTTACAGACATCATGTTTGGAAAGTCCCTTGAAGGGAAAGACATGTTAGCAGTGCAAAGTAACATTCTAATATAAGTACATATAATGAAAGGAAAAGTAGATCTGCTTTTATTACTGATGAATTATGAGGGGAACATGCAAATGCATTGCATAGATGAACTATGTAATTACTAATGAATTCATTCACTTTGTGATTCCAACCGAATTACAAAACTGGAATTATATACAAGGAGGACTGATTTTGTTGTTCCTTGTGCAGATCCTGTGAAACTATTTCAACAGTCAGACAAAAAGCTCAGGACAGTATTTTCAGAGCGAGACTGACAAAGTTAGATGCATGTGCTTAATTCCTCCAGACATGACCCATCCACACTTTCAAGTAATCTACTTGCCTCTATCAGGAATAAGATAGTAATGTGAAATGTTCAGTCTGCATTGGGCCAAACACAACATTTAAACCAACAATACTACTGGCAATTGGAAACCCCACGTTTTCAATCAGTGTTAAATGAGATTTTAAAATACCACAGAGATCAAAGCAGAGTAAAAACAACTTAAAACTGGTTTTGTGGTCCAGTTCTTACCATTACGGTCAGTGCTGTAACAGCTGGGATGCTAAATGTTGGATCGCTGCGTTTTTCTTGATAGACTACTCGATACAGAGATATAACACCATTGGGAGAGACAGGCTGGGTCCAGTTCAACTGCACCGAGTATGCACCTGTTGCTTGTGCCCAAGGGGCTCCCATGCCCCATGGGGAAGCCTCCAGAGTTTGGGTTGAAGCCCAGAGGCTGTCCACTGACCCCACAGCATTTTGAGCTCTGACACGATATTCGTAGAGAGTAAAAGGCTGTAGAGCATCAGACGCATCAATAAATTCCAAAGCTCCTTCAGCCCAGATGAACAAAAGCATCTCTTCTTGACTGCCCACAGGACGTCTGCAATTAAATCAAAGGCAATGTGTTTAAAATTGAAAATAACTTTTAACAGTCCCATGGTAGTAGATCCTGAAGTTCTAAGTTCAACCTGTACTGCAGAAAAGTACAGGACTTATTTCTATACATCACACACACACAAGGAACTGCCTATCTACCTTTGCATCTTAAAAGCATTTCCCTCAACTTCTGTTTGGTGCTGAGTAGTGAAGAAGAGATTTTTGAGGCAATCATTTAATTATTCTCCTTTATCTAGAAGAATACTATAAAACATGTCAAACAAGTGTGCTGTCACAGTCTGTAGTAGCAGAGTAGCAATACAACAGCACATTGTCCTTTTAGGATAGAACACATCAGATATGAGACTTTCAGAATTTAGAATGTGACATTTTAAATCCATATGTAGCTGCTAAGTAATGACTTGAATTGCAATATGGGTGCAAGTTTTCAACATTTCTGAGAATCAAACTATTTATGGAGGTACTCACCTCAGGATCCCTCATTTATAGAAAACTTATGAACAATGTACTTGAGAAAATGTTACCTAGTGAACAAGGGATAAATATTCTATCATGCCCTCAAAACCAAAGCCGTGTACTTTTAAATTCTGGTTTGCTCACAATAAATATCCTATTTGTTCTTGTGAATGGAATAAGTAATCCCTTGTGCATAAACTTAGCAGAATTTCCAGCTCCACCACAAAAACTCATTAAAATATCACAGGTAGTGCTTTCTGTATAAACTACATATTTTTTCCAATACTGTTTTTGTTTAAAAATGCAAACTTAAGATATATAAAGAAAATTCACTGTATAGGCTTTTGGCACAATGGGTTTTTACTTTTGTACATATGTATGTATATATTTGTATGTACACACACACACATATATATATATAGCATTCCTACTACAGACCTGCTTGCGTTGGACCTGGTGATATTCTGAGTATCAGAGGAGATAACAGATGATCCTCAGCCCCTTTCTAATGTCGTCCCTTCTAGTACATAATTTACAACAGTTGTAATAAGGCAAGCACTCATCTTCAAAACAGAGTTATCAAATCAATTCTTTCACTTGGCATAAAAATGTTTGTGTGAAATTAAGTTGGTTACATTTAAACACTGTGATAAATCTCAATGACAGTTGTGCTGTACTGCACAGGAATTTAAGTATTTCCCCTACTCTTCACAGGAACCTTGGCCTTTGTAAAACGTAAAAGCACTTTCACCCTCCATGCCAACAACAAAAAACAAATTACATTATCTGCCACTTTTATTGCAAGTAGGGAAAATTTGCAGAAGTAAAATTGGTTTGTCTGACTACTGGGTGTCATCATCACTATACACACAGAGAGAAGCTGAAGAACATTTCTTTGGCAAGAGAAAGTCTGTATTTCACAGAATTCTGTCTGATTTTATTTTGTTAGATCAACCCCAGCAATTACTTTAAAAATACAAAATACAGCAATTTTTTAAAACTGATAATCTTAGCTGCTTGTAATAATATATACCCAGGTATTTTTACATGCAAGTATGAAGAATATAATGAATACATGTGTGTACACAGCAGTTTATTCATCCTTTGTGTATATGCATATATAAGGCATGCATGAATATATTACTTTCTTATATGAAGCTAAAGAATTTTTGCTAAAGTCTGAGATAAGCAGGCTATATGGACGCTCTTTAGTTTAAAAGGGTTAAAGCATGGTTTTAAAAAAAAGAAGAGTTTTGAGGTACAATGTCTCTAGTGTAGTGAAATAGGCAAATTATAAGATGTGTTGATACTGAGAATTGGTTGGCAGGACTGGGTGAAGCATGGCAGGTAGAACAGGGAGGAAAGATTCCCTAGCAATTCTCTCTCTTGCAACAAAATGTCTGGAAGAGTCAGGCTACAAAATTTCCCACTGACGCCAAAATTACATCAGCTATTTTTAAGACACTTTCCCATGCTCTATTGTAATGGCAAATTAAGCCTTATGCAGAACTCTCCCTTAGATGCCGTTCACTGACTTAATGCAAGTCACATAATTCTGAAAGGTGAATCACTACTATGTCTTTCTCCTGCTCCTAAAAATATAGTTTTTCCCTGTGTACTCAAAAACATGCCTAGAAAAATCTCTGTACATAACTAAAAGGAGAGTATATTTTAGTGCAATAAAGTCACATTTAATATGTCTTGTCTGACCAAGCAGTACGGCACTTAAATGAATACACAAATTTATGTTTTATAAATTTTTGAAACTCTGATAAACAGTTTTTTCACACTGAAAGATTAAATATGCCGCCACTGTAAGCTCATCCACAAGCAAAGCTGTACAATGTAGTCTGGTTAAGTATTTAGATCTTATTACTGCTGAATATTTAATGAATGAAACTTATGGTTAGGTAAATGGTTCCATCTGTAGTGCTAAAAACCAGAATATCTTCATGTATGAATAAACTTTGAACAGAAGTGGTTGAACAGTCTGTAATCATTTCAATCGTCTTAAGATTTAAGATTCAACTGCTCATTTAACTGGAAGTGTTTCTTATGTACAATGAGCTGCAAAGGAGAATAACATTTCCAAGAGCTGGAAGCTGTCTCTTAATCTGCATAGTCTGATTTGCTGCTTACATTCATTTTAAAGATGCTCAGATACAGTTATTTTTATAAAGGCAAATTCTCCCTGCCCCACTGCCAATCTGAGCCAGATGACATAAAGAGGAGAATATAATCTTCTTTGTGACAGATAACTATAGAGCTGTATGCAGAGGACTGCAGCAACACTAACTGCAACACTCACCCCTCAGCTTTCTTATGTGGAAAGAGACTCAATGAATCCCTGAGGTCTTGCAGGTCAAGCCAGAATTATTCTTCACGTTTACCTTTCACCATGCAACAAAAGTGCATGTTCTAGCAGTGCCTGCTGTTTTCCTTACCGGAGTGGTAGTGAGTTATTTCTAGAAACACTGAGAAGTCCTGGGGTAAAATTCAAACAATTGGGGAATCACACTGTCAAATGTAGGGGAATAACACACATCAGCAATGCTCCCCCTCTACAGTTTCACATCCAATTAAACAAAGAAGCCTCACTTACCGTTGGGGTTCAACAAATCTATACTAACGTAGTTTGAATATTTTTATTTTCTTTTTTTTTTTTACAAGTTTTGATGTCAAAAAGTGAACAAAAGGCATTTGAGATTATTGCATGTAATATGCTAGTTTAGATTAGTTATTATATCAATTACAGGTATAAATAAAACCCTTCAGGAGTTCTTGTACTCAATGATATACCCATCCATGAGGATTCTTATATTAAACCATCTACTAATATAGGTGCCTTGGAAGCTGTCTTTGGTGCAGCTCATGGTTAAGGGTATAAGGGTAAGCAATGAATTAATCAAAACGAGTCAGTCTAGAAGCCTCTACACTGCAAGTCCCAACAGTCAACAGCCACTGAGACATGTCCTCTGTCTTAAATTGCCTGATGATTTTTATGCTACATTTTCACCATCAGGATTGCTCAGCTAATGAGTACCACATTACAATCACATATATATGTATATATATACACACACTAAATAATATAATCTTACTGAAAATGACATAGACACTTTGACAGAAATTCAGACACTCCCTTAAGCAATACATGAACCAAAATACTTATAACTTTACAGGCAATATTTCTTTAAGAGTCATCTCATGTGCATCCTACACAGTGCATGCTGGTGGTCAACAGAGAGCAGTTCCATTAGCTGATGTGACCTATATCTTATTAAAATACAGCAAGAAATACATCACCTATTTCCATAATATTATTTTTCCAGACTAGCAATTTCTGTGGTTGTCACAGGGGTGTTATGTAATGATGAATGGGAAGAGAAGTAGATTGGGTGATTGTCTCATGAACCAGATCTTTTCTCATTCACAATCTCTTCTAAGTTGTGGTCCTTGCTAGAAAAGTTTAAAAGCTTCAGATCTGTGTTTAAAACTGCTATATGAATCAAAAATAAAATGTCACCATCTCTTTTGTCATAAACTAACATTTTAATTTTTTGGTTTCTAACAAAATGGCTGCAAACTTGCAAGTGCTTTTATGATTCTAGAGGAAAGCACGAGTCCTGCCATTTTAATGCAAAGATCTGCACACACACTAGCTCCCCAAGCATTCCAGGGTTTGAGTTAAATGAATTTATTTTGGTGGTGATGCAGTAAGGAAGAAGCACATGATGAAGAAGAAATTACATGCCATAACCTCCCATAGAAATACTGCAGTCTTGCTGCTATAACAATGTAAGGCTATGTATGGCTACAAAATGAAAAAGAACTATGTGCTTACATCCCATTTCTGATTTTTTTGCAGCTATCTGAGAAAGATTTGATATTGTTGTTGTCTAAGCACATTTACACTTCAGCTGAAATAACTGCCAAGTGATTCATGCCTATGTAGGTGAATATAACGATTGTATCTTGAGCCCCAGTGCGCCATTTTCATTTCACTTTAAATAAAAAACAAAATGTATCTATGTCAGTCAGTGCCCTTCTGCTGTACTCAGAGGTATCAAACAGGCTACAATTATGATTGTGAAGTGATTGTGTCACATTGGAGGAAGGTTTATTGCTTTTGAGTCTGCTAGGCAGTAACACATTCTGTTTCATATTACTCTTTATATCATTGTTTGGCTGTGACTAGAATAATCAAATGCCATCAAATGCTGTCAAATTCAATTTACAGTATTTTTCACTGAAGCAGGCTTTCTGCATTATATTTCCTGTTTTCCCTTTCTAGGCTGCCATGGAATAGCAGTGGTAATCATCAGCTTTATTTACAAAACCAACAGAGTGAAGACATGTCTTGGGCTATAACATACACTTTATTCCTCTTTATACAGGGGAGGGACTTGGGGTTTTGATCAGACAATTAAAAAAAAAAAAAACCCAAACAAAAGGATATTTCACGAAAACAGGAATTTTTAGAGACTACTAATGTGTTTAAGGCAAAAGTGAATTTATATTAATTATCACTACTGATTCCAAAAGGTAATTCGATTTCCTGTCTTCTCAGTCACAGCTCTAATGTAATAAAATGTCCCAAACTCTTTGTGGGAAGCTAGGTTCAGCCCAGCGTGTGTTTGCCACACATATTTGGAGTTGGGAAAACCAGGAACTTCAGAGTTTAAATTCCTCTCTGATATATGGCTTGAGTTTTATATTCTCTGACTTTCTGAAGCTATTCAAGAAGGTCCCTTCAGCGAGCTTTTAAAAAAGGGTCAATGGGCACAGCAGACGTCAGTGCTCTCTACTTTGATACTTCCCTAAACACAGCTATGTATATAGAAAAATCCTCACGCAGAGCTTATGAAGCTCCTCATAGGGAGTGAGGATGTGTCAGTCAACCACCTAGACAGGGAAGCTGAATACAAACAGCAAGGAACATAAATAGATGCACCGTAATCACACTCCAGATTACTTACAAACAAGAACAGAATTTATCTTGGAAAATTGACCTGTGTTAGGAACCTAGATAACCTTATTTTGCTTTTAAAAATCTCAGAAATTGTGAATTACTCCTGTTTCCATTCAAAAATTCTTAATTGTCTATCAGAGAGGATTGAAGAATGTATCTAGTGGTCTGGGTAAACAAAGTGAGAGTATCTGTCTTACAATTTTTGTCCGTGCCTTTGAATTTTTAAAAATATATTTTCACCTGCTTGTTGTCATTTGTTGATCAGGAAGACGATTCATCTCTCAGCTTTTATTCTCAACTTGTCCATCCATCAGCATCTTACCTTAGCATTTGAAAGGTAATATATATTTTACCATATACTTCTACACTTTTTTCACCTCCTAGCATATTAAAGAATAAAGAAATTAACAGTTCAATAAGACTAAGAATCTGAGGTGATAAAAGCATTTACCTGTGAATAAAGTAGTTAGTAATGATGCCATTTGGTTTCTTAGGTGGTGCCCATTTCACTTGTATGAGTGCAGATCCCATTGCTTTAACGATAGGTGGGCTCAATTCTCTAGGAGGTGCTTCAGCAGTTCTTGAATATGTTTCACCACCCACTCCACACCCACCTACAAACCCAGAAGTTTGGTTAGTGATGAGAGCTTCTTCCTCAACAAAAAATACAGTAAAAGCAAATGAATGTCAAGTAAAGAAGCTCCTAATGAAATGGTGCCTCATTCCACCTAATTTCATTATTAAATACTCATTTAAATTACCACAACTCCACTGATGAATACCTCCTGATTTTCACCAGTGCAAGTGAGGAGACAATTGTTTCCAAAGTGTCATTTTAGAAAGACTTCTTTCAATTGGATTTTGAAAATTTCCATTAAAGTCAAGGAATTTTGTAATATTTGGGCTCTGCTCTCCTGTCTTTATGATTACCACTTCTTGTTGGTGAACAGTCACAGAACCGATTTCATTCTGTATGCACATTTTCAAAAATTGTTAAGCTATTTGTGAAGAGCTTTTAATAAAATGGCACATATTACCTAAAATACATTTTTAAAATCTCCATTTAAAATATTCATGATATAACATGGAGAAATATTTAATGCTTCATTCAGTGCTAGGCTTTCTTTTTACTAGGTAAACATTTGACTCCGATGTAGAAATAAGATTTTATCTGTTTTGCTGAGTTGAATCTATCTGGAAAATCTCCATTCCCTTCCAGTCACAGAAGTGAGTCTTTTAAAATCATCTTACCATTCTGGCATGCTTGTATTCTTATCTCATACAGGGTGTAGGGATCTAGGCCATCGACAAAAGCAAAATGTGCGCGTCCTACTGGCTTCACCAGTAGAGTGGGGCTGCTTGCATTTAGTAAGATGTTGTATTCCAAAGGTACATTGACAATGAATATCCCTGTTGTGAAACAGAGAAGAACCAGTGATTATCTGAAATACTAACAACAGTGCAGGACAACTTCAAAGAGGCATTCATCATATGCAATTTTAAATGTAAGCCCCCTCTGGAGGTTTTATCTACTGCCTCTTTGGGAAACTACAACCATTTAAATATAAACTGAAACAGACCCATCTGCAGGTCACAACTGGAAGACAGACATTACAGTTCTTAGTTACAAATCAAAATTCAATTCAGTCAATGCCTGTGTTGCAATTGCTACTTCTGGGAAGAGTGACCTTATGACTGGGAACCAGGCAGCTTTTATTTCTTTATTTTGGAGGGGCAAAATCTACTAAGCACTGCTGTTTGAATATAGAGTCATATGATCAAAAAAGTGAATTGCCACCATTCAGCAAATTATCCCTTTGCAGCAGTAGCTGAGTGTAGGTTCTTAGCCTGCTTTACCAGTAAAGTACAATACACTAGCTTGAACCAAGAAACATATAATTTCAACTGATATAAAACCAAACTGTTTAGCTTTTGCTGAAGAAAAAACCCTCAAATTTTACTAAATTTTTTAAATTCAAATATTTTCCCCATCTATTCCTCTTCCCACGCTGCCAATTCCTAATGTTCCAGTTTGAATGTTGAAATAATGTTGAAATAATCAGTTTCTCCATGAGAACAAGCTAAGCCATATGCCATCCCCTCAGAATGATCGGCAGAGGTTCCTGGATCTTCTCTTGTTTCCTCCCACGTGACTTCTCAAGGGGTTTGGTTTGGTTTGGTTTTGTAATTAGGAAATGGGCTGTAGGCTTTTTATTTTTGTCCATTATAGACTGTTCTACACAGACAGCAGCAATGTCATAAAAACAAGAGAATAACCAAAGAAGAGTGTGTGTTAAGTGTGTTTCCTTCATCCTGCTGTCACACAAGGCACAGTCTTTAAGAAAGAACAAAGTACAAAGCAGACAAGGTATCTTTCTGAAATGAGTCAAGATGTATCTGATTAGTAAGAGTGCATTTCTCTTTCAACACCACACCTACTTTAGATGTCACAGAGATGTCTTTGTGATTGCACCAAAAAACAGATGCCTATGAGCAGTTCTGAGACTTGTCCAGATCTTGAGAATCTTTCAGTTCGTAACTTTGGAAAACAACTCCATGCTTTCTAATTGTGGTTTTGAGCCTTTTCTGATAAAATACCTACATTGATACTATTACCCTGAAGCTATGAAGACCATTTTTTTCCACTGTTGTGCATCTTTTAGATGGATTTTTTTAGCTAAGTATGTATGTGAATATGCACATTAACTTAAAAAAAAAAAGTTTACAAGAAATCAGAGAGATTTCAAGTTTCTTAGTGGTACTATAAACAACTGATACACTTTGGAAGATCAGAAAAATCTTTGAAATACTAAGTTTTTACAACTCTCGGAAGAAAAAGAGGACTTAAAAATCCCAAAGAAATAAGGTGCTGCTGCCTCACTAGATGCTAGACAAAGGAAATGCCATTACACTAAAAAGCTGAAAAAATAGCCCTGAAGTGGAGCCATGACTTCAATCTTATTCAACTGCTCAGCTTACAGGAAGAAAAAAGATGCTGATATTAGTCGTTGGAAGAGGTGAAGGGAGAAGGAGACAGAAAGTGCAAAAATCCCACTGTAAAATTTTCCTTTTTCAGTGTAAAAGTTTCAAGGAAAACACCAAGATCTAATCATTAAGAATGGAATAATAGAAATAAAACTTTTAAAGTTGTGCAGGATGTTACAGAGTAAACCTCTGAGAGGTGATCTTGAAGTAGATGGCTTCTGCAACAAAGAAAATTATTTTTTGTCTGTGACATACGGAAGATGAAATGCTCTGGAAGAGTGCACTTGAGTGTGCGTTGTATAATTATACCAGTAATTAAAGATACATTATTACAGCTAAACTACCTTTTTTTCTTTCTTTTTTTTTTTTTTTTAATTGGAGTGCCTGTAAACAACACAACAGAAGATCCAAAAGTAAGAGCTTGATATGGTAGACAGCACATCAAATAGAAACCTTTTTTTAATCTCGCAGTTAAGGTCCCCTTCTTCTCCAGTCCTGACAACAGACCAGATATTTCAGCCAGAAAAAACTCACCATTTTATGAATGTGACACATAATTCACTTTTGTGCATCTGATCAGTGCATTTATTCTAGGCAAAATTCACCAGAAACCTTTGAAATTGGAACTATTCAGAATGCTTGATTTCCCAAGGAAGATTAAATACAAACAAGAACAGCTGAATCCAGCCATCAATATGCAGCAAAGGACACTTACTTCAAAATAATTGACCTATCCATGTCCAACATTCAGTCCATATCTCAGCAGAAATGCTAAAAAACCCCCAACAAACAGACCCCAAAGTCTTAAAATTCTGCTAAATGGTGCAATATATTAGGAATGATACCAATAATAAATATGCTCAGGAGAAAAAATATTCTCAAGAAGTGAACATGCAATTGTAAATAAAACCAAGTAAACATCCTGAAAAATTCCAATATCCAATGGAAATCCTTCTACAATTTGATGAAATTCATCGAATGCTAAGATCAAAGGATCACTTTATAATCTGAAAAATAAAAAATACATACTCATACAACACAGAAACTTGTAAAAAACCCCTTTCTTCCAGAATAGCCTTCAGCATCTGCAGCCAGTCTGAAACTACTACCTTGTGTGCTCTGATGACTGAAGGAAACGAAATGGGCATATTTGTTAAAGTCAGCTGGGAAACCACACGACTTGGTTAGTTCCAGAGTTCATAAATTTATGTCAGAATAAAAGGAACCGTAAAAGCGCAAGTGAACCAATTTACCCTAAGTGCAAATGGCAGTTTTGTTATTTGGTGTCAAAGTTACCATGAGCACAATGACAACCTGCCATAACACATTTTCATGTTCACTAAAGAACAAGGATTTAGTTGGTTAATATTCGCAGCAATGCTCTTTTTCATAATTTACAACAACTAGATGCTGATAGGTTATTTAACATTTATGAAGTTAAGATGTAATCAGAAATACCCTGATTATCTTTACAAATAAAAAAGTTAAATTATTCCACTTTTTTTCTCTGCGACTTCATTTCACAGCAGGTGCACATTTCGCAATGGGACAAGTCAATCAAACTAAACCTTGTTTTTTTGTGGGCATATTTGGATAATATTTAATGGACAATTCTGTGCAAAACTCTGCAAATTAGGTTTGACAGCTCTGTGTACTTCAAAACTAGGGTAGTTCAAAAATAGAATTTGCAGCACAAGATGCTTAGAATTGGGGGGGAAAAGCCACAGTCTGTTTTACAGACTGGTCACCAAAAATCTGTTTGAAGTCAATTGCTGAAAAATTGTTGAATATGATGTGAAACCCAATCACACTTAAAGCAAAATAGTTGAACTGTTTCACTTATAGTAAACAAATACTAAAAGAACAATGTCAGCTCTTTTATTTAAAAACAAGTAAGAGTAAAGTTGTATTTTAATATTTAACTTCCCAAAATAAAACAATCTATTTGGCTTCCTGAGATTAAGTATTTACATTAAGCTTCAAATATCCAGATATCTCATTCTGGTTGTACCAAGTATTCCCAACAAGACTCTGAAGACAGTAACAGCTGGAGATGCTGACTGCTTTGAAGATGCAGAACTTTGGACATTGAGCTTGAAAAGCTTGTCCTACAGTGATATGGAGCAAACAATAATTTACATGAGAAAACACAAATGAGGAAATGTACCATTGGCTTAGCAAAAGTCAGAACACTTTGTTAGGCCACCAATAAAGGAGAAACCAGGTTAGCTGGGGAAGCTAAGAGACAAATAAATGTCATTCAAATACCACATTTGATCCCAAGAAGAATAAAGTAGGAATCCAGACATGTTGCACAACTTTCATTCTAAGTGATAAGCAAACCCAGAGACGGATGAAGTAGAGTGTTACAACATGACGACAGGAGACATTTTATTCCAAATGATCATTAACATATAAAGCAAGTAACCTAGGAGCAGAGGACAGGATCCTCTTTTGAGCATGTTCAATTTTCACAGTATTACCAGCAGCAACTGAAGATATCTAGAAGAATCAGGCCCCCAGTGAGGACCAATGGGGTTGTCAATGGGTTGAAATGCAGGATGGCTACCTGCCTACCTATCAATAACATTTACGGATACGCCTTGGGAGAATTATGTGGTGGGTTTTTTTTTCATTCAGCTTTTCTGCTTCTATCCATGGGCACTAATAGTTGTTCCATAATAATTGTAACATATCCTTCTGTAGCGTATCAGTGAAATGTACCGTACCTTTGAGGTCTGTGCACTGAGGCAATGCAACACAAGATAATGGGATACCTATTTCAGAAAATAAAGTCCTATTTTCCATAGTGAGTGAGGTGTGTCAAATATTTTTTCTGAATCCATCACTTTAACCACTACTCGGCCACCTTACTATTTAGCTAAGTCAGGAGTTTTGAAATGCTACATATCTATAAAGTCATGTGATTTAGATACATTACAGATGTTGAAACATTATAATTAAAGCCATCCAAAAGGAAGGTCTGTGTAATATGATGCCCATAATTAATCCCGAGGGTGATTATTTGATCCAAATTTATTACAGCAGATAAGAAGATAGAAAGCCAAAGCATCCCTGATATCCACAGACAGGAAGACGCTATGACCAGCTATCCTCTTATCAAAACTTGGTTCATAAAAAGTGCTTTTTTTCATGGAGACTATGGCAATTAAAACAACTGTCTTGTCCAAGAATGACTGCCAAGCCTGACAATCCTTATAACAAATGCTGCATTCTGGATTTATAAGGGAAACCTATCTTATCTCAATATAGCCTATTGTGAAACAAGGATTCATACACAGAAAAAAATAGATCAGAAAAACAAGAAGTTACTCCATGCACAATGACATAAATAAGGATTAAAAGTTGTAGACTCTTCAGGCTAATCCTACCAAGCCGGGGATGTATGTGGCCCCAGATATCTGCATGCACAGGACCTGTTAATGGGATGTATGCCATTCCAGAAGATCACAACCTCCAAAATAAACCTCCACCTGCATCTCCCGCAGTCTTGCCCTTGGGAAAAAAACACTAGGAACACAAAGGTCTCAGAATGAGCATGAAGCAGGATTATGAAGGGTCCAGAATTAATTTCCTAGCTTCTGCATATACCTATGCCTCTGCACACAGGGTTTCTTTTAGTAGCATTAGTAGCATTTAGCAACGTTTCTCTGCTGTTAGTACTCCCCATTCCTGTAAGATCAACTAGTGGCCCTGAGGTGCTATAATAAAAGGAACAGAAAGTTTTGCTTTCCTGTCTACCCAACAGGGGAACTGTATGAAAACCAACCCCTTATTCATACTTAAAGACTTAAATAATTGGCCCCACAACGAGAAGGCAGAGAGGAAGGCACTGAGTCACCAAATATCCATGAAAGTGAGATAAGTGTTCAAGGTGTGTCCCAGTACCTGGGAAGAAGGACATGTGCTCCCAGAAGAATGATTCGTACAGCCGTGTGAATACTTCAACCCTGCATCCTGTACACAGCCATAACGTCCAGCTTCCTCCTCACCCCTCTGATTGTGTGGTTTCAGGAATACATGAACCTTTGTATGCACAATCTTAATTGCAACATAACCAAATGTACTATACAGAGCCTGATTCTCCTTGCAGGTTTGTAACCTCCTGCAAGTAACAGGAATTCAAGCAGCTGAAAAAGAAAAGGTCTAGAACAACAAGGACAAGCTTTTCTGGGAAACACCCCACTCTTCACAAGCCTATGCTATTCCAGTATATTCTTATGTTTTAAATCTATATATAATGTTGCTGAATATTTTGTACCTTAAATTATATTTATTATCAAAACTATAATACAGCATGAGTCATTTGCCAATAAAACCAACTGTAGATTATATGCCATTTGAATTCACCTGCCTTCTGCTGGGTTCTAAATCCTTTCAGGCAGTAGGGGGAAAAGTTTAATTTAAGATTTTAATCTTTTTCATATATTATAGCATTTCTATAATGGATTTTGTGCTTCTGAAAACTAAAAGATTGACAGCCCAGGGTATTATAGATTTATTAATCATTGCTTAAATGGGTAGGGTGAATGCTGCTAAGCACTGCCACAATACTTGCGATCCCAGCCTTGAAGGCAAAATACTTTTTGCAGGTGACTTTATTTTTAATGCCAATTGACTCTACTGTGACTGCTATGCAAGGAAAGAACATCTTAAATAATTAGGAAGAGGAGACATCAAAAACTTCCCCAAATTCATTGATAAAACATATATTGTTGTTATTGCAATATGCAAACATCTGAAGTTTCTAAAAAAATTGACCTCATTTTAACTGAAAAAACCCAGTATCTAGAAACTGGAAAACACCTTGCTGGAGATGAACTACACTAGACAGAAAATTGTTCATTTACAATGCTCTCATTGTCCCACAATAACTACAGCACATCATTTTTATAACATCAGTAAAGTACACCAATCACTTAAGCTATGATCTATATTAATGAAACAGAGCACAGTCTCTCATATAAAAAGATGCTATTATTCAATTATTCCTTCTTAGCCTACCTCTGTAGCAGGCCAAGACAACCTGGTGATGTTCAGGAGAAGGGTAACAAGAGGAAAAATATTTCTGGGCTTTTGCTGACCCACGTTCCTGTAGGGTAACCTGTCCACATAACACTGTGGTGCTCTGGTGAATAAAATTTACTCAATCAGGTCAAAGCTAGCACAGGATCTCTGTGTCACACTCTTATACCTTTTGTTAAAGGAGCTCAACATTACATACCTGCAGGACAACTGGACATTTTAATTGCCAGGATAGCTATCAAGACATCATCAACCCAAAAGGTTGGCAGGTTTCCCTGTCAATAACTCAGGTTAGTCTGAACAGAAGGGAAGACTTCTTTTCAGTGTAATTGGTTTTTTTTCCTTAATACGTGCACTCAATAATAGTTTACAAGATCAAATTAACATACGGATTTTTGATCAGCTAATCCTCACAATACCCATGTCAAGTATATAGGTCAATATTATTAAAATAATATGTCTCTAGGAAACAGCAGCTTTAGATACTGGCTATTTAAATCACACAAACACTAAAACCAAATAAGAAGAATAAAAATATCAGGATGATTCAGCTGCCTGCCTGAATATACTAATTTTTCCATCCTTCCATTTTGCTACAAAGTACTACATAGAAATACATTTTTACCTGGCATGTCCCAAGCTAGAAATATAGAATATGCATCAATTACTGTGACATTATATGGGACGTGAATTTTCTCTGGTGTTCCTACTGGTGTTTGTATAACGTATTTATCACTAGTGTTGCTGCCACCCCAAGTGCTGGCTTCCAGCTGGTAAACATATCTGCGCAAACACAAAAAGATCAGTAGACACTACCATTAGAAGCTTTAGCCATATCAGTAATAGAACATTTCCGTTTTCACCAATTTAAAGTGAATAGACTATACAAAGAGTATTACAAATACTGCATTAGTGAAGATTTTCACCTTTAAGTTTTCTTAATGTGAGAAAAGTAACTCTTTAATGAACATAATAATAATTTTAATACTAAAATTCACATTAGCTTACGTAAGAGAGAGAAGTATTGACTCAAAAAGTGTCAAAAACCAATTTCAGAATGGCCTCTATAAAAATATCAGTAGCTGCTACTTTTGAGTCAGTATGTTCAATATGCACAGAAACATTATAAACCATGTGCAGTACTGTCTGCCATATAAAGACTTAAATTTTTCTAAATATATTCCATGAGGGAAAAAACAACCCATGAGCCACCAAGAACCACCCAAGATAAAAAAAAAGCCTCCCCCACTTTGAATCAGAATGACCTATTCTCAGAAAAAGAAAAAAGAAAAGTCCTTTGATTAAGCCTCCTAAAAGTGCTCTCCCAATTTTTCAGTAATTAATATGGTAAGAGATTTTTCTTTTGTTAAAAGAGTAACATATTTTGTACATTTCACAAACACACGTACATATACTTTGAACACCTTTCACGTATTATCAGAGCTCTTTAACATGACTTACCTACTGTTAGGCTGCACGTTAACATCTGTGAAATTCAGGTCTGGACTGCCACCCAGGAAAATCTGTTCTCCATCACGAAATAATCGATACTGAGTAATGAGTCCATTGGGTTTCTCTGGTTCACTCCAGTAGATTTCCACCTCTGTTGAGCTGACTATGATATGATGAGGTTTTGGCCATACCCCTATTAACATCGCAATGACACTATTTTAATTTTATGACAGAAACATAAAGGGTTTTTTTTCCTTTCCCACAATTTGTGCTGTTGCTTTCAGCAAGGTAATGAAAGCATAAAACATTGCCAGAGAGAATGACAGAATTTAACACACTTTCTGTATTTATCCTATATCAAATGCAACCAACTAGACAAGGTACAGATTAATGGAGAACAAGGCCAAAGGCTGCAGCCTTTTTATGCCCAGTTGTCTCTGTATATTTATTTGTGCTTTAAAAAATACATATCTGCTAATTCTAACCTCGCTAACTTAAAGATGAACTTGGGAAATTGTCACAAAAAGAAAGTAGAAATGCGGTGCCAGGCAGTCAGTATAAAGAGTGTGTTAAGATACAAATATGCTAAGAGAGATGGATTCTCTTGTGTAAATTTATACATGATATCTTGATGGATGATAGTGGAGTTTTGCACCTTGTTAAACCATCAGAAAATACAAGCCCATATGACCACCTCTTTACAGTTCTATAAGAATGCCTTTTTCCCTTACCATGAGGAGCAGCTTGTAAAGTTTGACCTGAAAGTGGTTGGCTAGAAGCACACCCAGCAGATGTGCATGCAGTAAGCGTGAAGCTGTAATTAGTGTATGGCTGCAGACCTAGAAAGAGCAAACAGAGGTTAGACTGAGATGTTGACATCAGGCATCCCAAGAATTGTATCACTACATAGAAAGTTACTGGACTTAAAGTTAACTTTCAGTATTTTTGGCAAACATAAAATATGAACCATTCTAATTTTACATCTGAATAATATTGAAATGGTGAATTCTTGCTAATTTAGATATATATCCTCTACTAGTTTAAAAGACCTGACAAAACAATTCAGATGGGATGTGTGTCTATGCTGCAATGGATCTATGGATGCCCCTCATATAGACATATCTGAATTAGCTTCAAGTCAATTAACTTAGATGGCACTTGCAGCGTAGTAACAACAGTCCAGATCTCAGCCCAGATTACCATCTGAAAATTTACCCAGTCTCTAAGGTGTGTTTCGTTGGGTTTTTTAACCTATGCTTCTGCCTGTACAAAATGGTTAAAAATTAACTGGAAGGCACCTAAGCATTCTTGGCACAGACATAATCTCCATCACTGGTAATGGCCCTAGAAGTTCAAAGGTTTCCAACAGATAAGCACCTGAAAGTGTAATTGCTTAGACTTTTGGACTTGAAAAGCTGAAGAGCCTGTAATGTTTTGAAAAATTATTACAAATATATTTGCAACAATAAGAAAAAATAATAAAATACTCTCTTACTTGAACATGAAACCTTCTACTATATTGCAAACAAGACCAAAGATACTCTGTTCTTGCTCCCTTCCCAACTTCTATTTGTTCAATTTTTTCCTTATTTTTTTCCTATTTGTTACAAGATTTTAATATAAATTCTACAAAGCAGTTAGAAGCAAGACTGACAACCAAGCCCTCCCCATTACAAGATATTAATTTCAGTTACTTGTAATTTTTTAAAAACTATTTTTTCAGCTCAAACCTTCTATGCTGGACATCCTTGAATGAGGCTAAAAGGTGTGAAGACTAAAATGTATTGCTTTGACCTTTCCTTGGAAATTTTCAAACATCCTTGTGCTGTGTGTCAATGACTCCAGATTTGACAGCAAGTTGCCTGCAGCTTAAGAATTTGACTTTAGGACTCCTTATAAAATTGTACCCCAAATTTGGCTAAGATACTAAGCTTTTGAAATAGCCATTTCTGCACGCCCATTAAAGGTTTCTTACAGTTAAATTGTTAAAGATGCAGACCTCTGTGAGCCTGTCTTGAACACCTCAGAGCTCAGGTTTAACTGCTGATCAGACTGCCTCACAGCAGATGCTCCAGCCCAGGTTACAGGCTAACTTTGCTAAACTACTCTTTTGAGTATTTCTCACAGTTGATCTTAAAAATTATATTACCAGGCACAGACACTGAAAAACTTTCTCTCCCATGTTTTCAAGGACCCTCTTGTTAACACCTCATAATACATTTAAAAAAGTTCCTGTTCCTGAATGCAAAGGGGACAGACACTACAACAACAAGAAGCAATTTATACACAAAACCCGCGAAAATATTAAGATTGCAGAACTGAACACATAAACTAGGAAATCCCAGCGTTAGGACATTGTACAATACGAATTGACCCCCTTTGTATACAGGCTCTGTGGCACAGTCCTGTCTAAAATTCCCTCCAGCATGTGCTCTCTGGCCTGCCTAATTGTATGCAATTCGAGACTTTTTTTGTAGTGTCCACCCCTAGAGTGTACAGTTGCTTTACTAACACCAACCAGCTGAGCATTGCAAATGGCTTAATGCAGTACCAGAAGAATTTTTTTTTTTTTTTAAAAAAAGGATTTCTCTTGCTCAGAAACAAGATGCAGACACAAAGAGACTGAGAAACGAAAACCTCCCTGGACCTGCCAGGTGGCCATTTGGGATGCCTGCGACCTGGCTGTCAGAATACCTGCTGTTATCCTAAACTTTATATATCCGAGCACAACCCCTGGTGCCTTCAGCTGCAGCACCGAGAGCTCAGGAATTAGCAATTCAGGCCCCAGGTCTAAGGCAGGGTGTCCGGAAAATAAAGATGACATAGTTGTGACAAGCTGTGAAAGCTTGAGATGTGTCTTCCTCAGTACCACATCCTGAATGGAAATGAATGCCCTGCAGAGCCAGGACAAGAAGCCAACTGCCTCGATCCAGAGACCGTCTCTCCTCCCGGCCATCCCACACTTCATTCGCTGTAGCTTTCTAATCCGGCATCCCCCAGGATTTATGAGACCTGCCAGGGCCTGTCCCAGCACCCCACTTCCCCAGCGATGGGGCTGGGCTGGGCCACGGGCCTGTGGGTGGCCCCGCCTTGGCAGGGCCCATGGCTGGGCAGGGCAGGGCAGGGCAGGGCTGGAGGCCGGCACGGCTGCGAGCAGGGATTGAGGGCAGCAGGCTGGGCTGAAATGGGGCCCTGGGCCCCTGGGCAGGGCCGGGGGAAGGCCCCAGGGGAGGCTGGCAGCAGCTCGACAGGGAGCTGATGCGGGAGCGCGCTGCAGCGGCAAGGCCGCCCGGGGTGCTGCCGCTTGGCATCCTCCCAGGACACTGCCCCTTCTCCTTTCTTCCTTTTGGCGGCCAGTGCCGCCAGCCCCTCAGCGATCCACCTTTTATCCCTCTGGGTTGGCACCATCCCAGGACACTGCCCCTTCTCCTTTCTTCCTTTTGGCGGCCAGTGCCGCCAGCCCCTCAGCGATCCACCTTTTATCCCTCTGGGTTGGCACCGTCCCTGTTGCCTCCCTCGCTGTGCTCCACCCTCACCCAAACTTCGTGCTCGCGCCTCCCTGACTTCTGCTGAGCAGAAAGGAAATTTAGCTCTGGGCAGACGCAGAATTAGGCCCATCTACGCCGAGATTCCCAGAAGGAATAAACCTACCAAACGCAGCAAAAGCTGAGGCAGAAGTCCTACATACAGGAGTCTTTTTTTTATTTTTTTGTGTTTATTCCTCGCCGGAAGAGACGCAGCCTGTGGGCTGAATGAGGCAGTAACCCTACGTACCAGTGACTACACTACTGTGTAACGCAGACTGCTTGTGTGAAAGCGGCTGAATTAGGATTACGCAGGTCAATTCATAAGTATTATACAGGTCAATTTTTAAATGCTTGGCTTTGTGACCTTAATAACGTACTTTTATTGTAGCTCATGTGCCTAACTAATTACTTCAAGAACAATGCAATTCTGTGACAAGAAAAAAAGTCTGGGCAAGGTTTTTGTTTATAAACAAATCCTTGCTTATAGCCATTACGGAGATATTTTAATTAAAATATATTACAAACAAATAGAGAGAAAGAATAAGCACCAATTGCGTAGAAAGCTAAAACACTGAATGGAAGACATGCAGGCTGCTTACAAATTGAACAAGACGTGAAGGAGAGAAAATAAAGAGATGACTCAGAGGGACAGCCCTGGCTGTAACCTAATCATGAACTGGAGAAGAAAAATCATCTGAACGCTGCGTATAAAAGTAAGAAGGGAGAAAATGACAGTTGCAGACTAGAGAGAGGCAAAGGCATGGAGGAAAGCCAAGTATTTAACATTTCAGGATAGAAAAGATTACTGTGGCAACAAATTACTTGAATTCCCCTAAAGGGAGTCATGTTCACTTTTAAAGGAAACATGCATAATAAAGCAATACTCATTTACAACTACACTTTAAAGAGAAAAATGGGCATTAAAGAAAGAGCACATGGTTTCACTAAATTTATTGGTGAAATTCTGATACCTGAAACCTCTAGTCACACACGGAGCAGTCACAGCAGATTTTTATCTAGATTATTAAAGCTTTGCATTAAACGCCTTGTCTTATGTATGCTTTGGAAAGCTCTGTGTGCAAATCTATGTATGTGATTAATAATAAAAATAACAAGTAAGATAATCTTGTAACATAAACGGCATTTTGCTTTTCCAATTTCTCTGCTTGATTGTTCACTAGAGGATACTTCTCGCCTCCATTTCTTTTTTGGTCTATTATTGTGGGGGGTTTTTTATTCTTTTTTTTTTTTTACTTAGCAGTCTATTTTGCTATTGCAGCCTTTGTCGTTTGCCAAAAGGCTGTGAAACAGTGGGGTTTTTTAAGAATGCATTCCTCTATTAGCCAAATCAATTCCTTCTGATACGGTTTGTCTCCATTTGTGGGTATGGCTCCAGCAAGATCAGTAATTAGCTCCTAGGCTAACACTCCTGGGCCCGCCGTGGGAATTTTACTCAAGAGGATGTCAGATTGCTGACCACAGCCTCACACAACCCCTCCACCCCCAAGAGTTTCTTTTAGATAAATATTACTAATGATTCAGTGCTGCATGGAAATAGAGTTGACCAGTGACAACACTTCTGTATCTCTTCAGTTTTCACTACCCTGAAATGGAGAATGTGTTCAGATGAAAGAATTTCAAACCAGTCATAAAGTATTTCTTAATATTGTTTCTTGTACTAAAACAAACATCAATGATCTTGCTTGGCTTTTACCCGAAGCTGATTGATGCTACAAATTCTCGATAAAGCCTCTTACTCAGGATATTATCGTTAGTGTACTAAAAAGTGGGAGTTGACAAGAATCTTTGCTATAAACTCACCTGCTGCTGCTGAAGAGGGCACTCTTAGCTTTCTTTTACAATTCCCCTAATTATTTTCTTCAGTCTTTACCCTCTGCCTGGCCCCCACTGCAAAGCATTAGCAGGCCCATTTGTAAAGTAGTAGTAACACAAAGTGAAACAATGCCATAACTGTCATCCAAATTGTTCTGTACAGGGTACTGGAAGTGTTCAGTAATAAATGATATAAAAAGGTCTTTTATTGACAAGCTGCCATGTGCTGTTTGCATTAGAGAATATGAGAAGATGATGGCTGCTGCCCCTAGGTCCCAGTGGCATTCAACTCAGTGAGATAGCAGAAAATGCTTCAGTTTGCTTAAAGCATTGATAACACCTCTAAATAATTAACTGAGGACTTCCTGTCTTCAATTACTTAATGCTTTTTTTAACATCTTGAGAGGATTATAAGCAATTTATGGATTTCACATGATGAGCACATTCACCGCTATTCCCACAAAGCATTTGTGGGATCATGTTTCCAAAGCTTTGATGTAATTAAAAATAAGCAGCAAGACAATGGTGCAGTGGCAAGGTGCTAGCCTTCTCGTCTGTTATTTGCAAGACCCTAGATTCAAAGTCTCAAGAAGTACTAATGCTACAGCTTCATTAATGTTCAACTGTTGCTCAGGGAAAAGCAGACAGTTTTGGAAAAGAAAAAAAGAAAAATAGGAAGATGAGAAAATCAAAACATACATCCACAGGGAATAAGACAACAGTTCAAACATTTGAGATTATGTATGAAATAAATTTGATTGTTTTATCTTATTCTTTTAATTTAGAGAGCAATAATTATCCACATTGCTAAATCACTGCCATGAATTCCACGTTATTACCCAAGGAAGGTCCCGGAGAAAACAGCACAAGATTTGATTATGACTGTCAGGAGGAACGATCACTTATTTCACTCCTGGCTTAACATGGCAGCATTGGCCAGTGGCTTAACAGAACAGGCACACAAAAGGAAAAAACATCCTTGTTTCTCAGAAGGTAAGTTCATTTCCTCTCCCTTCCAACTGGTAAGAAAAACAGTATCATTTGCATTAAAAACTCAGTTACTCTGGAGGTATAACTGCCTTTTGGGAAGGAAGTGGGAGCACGAGAAGTATTTTTCAAATGGGTTTGATAAATCATTCCTTGTTGGTAGGTGTTCTTTACAGTATAAACTTACAACAGCAGTTCTAAAACACGTACCACCAACTGGCATATTCTAGTTAATATCTCATGTCCAGAAGCACTGAATATGGAGACAGGCGTAATATACAGTTGATGAATTTCACACATGAGCATGATATTGTCAAAGAGGAACAGCAATCCTTTACTCCTCTGTGAGTGACTACAGCAAGGACGAACTCTTTTAAAGCAGTAAGGGATCCGCTCTGACTCAGGACTCACGCTTTGAGGGGTGGTTGAGAATGCCATATATACTGTATAGGTTTTATATGCCCTAAGTCAATTTCTACTCTTTGGGTGGCTGTCGTATGGTGTGTATAATATATGAATGTCTACGTTTCCTACTCGGGTGGAAAAAAAAAAAGGAAAAAAAAAATGTATTTATGAATTCCTAAAAATCATAGATACAAGAATTTGATGAGCAACCTGAGGTCAAAGAGTGATACAAGATATCCCAGAATGTTTATGTTCCTGTTTTGTGTTCAACAGAAACATTTCTAAGAATAATTTTGCTTCCGTGTAACATTCAAATAGAACTAAAAATTGAATATGTGAAAATAATCCATTCCAGGGCTGAGTCAAATCTTCCCCCAAAATCTCTTGACTAAAGCTTCTTTCACATACACACGCACTAGTGAAATTTCACTAAGTATTTAGAAAATGGCTATAAGCAATATATAAGATTATGAACAGAATCCAGGATCTTTCCCTTTCTGTCTTCCTTTCCTTTTTTATTATCTCAGGCATAAAATACTGGATCCTTCTTGCTCCAACACTGCTACACATTCCACTAGTGACTTCAACTGCATTACTGCACATTAATGACGGTAAAAGAGAGAGTTGAATCTGTGTGAAGGGACGGCAAGCCTACACAGAATATCTGAGACCTGGAGCACACCACAAGCATGCATCTTGAATTGAGCTGGATAGATTTATCTTAAAATTTTGAAATTAAATCTATTAATATTTTAACAAACAGCAGACAGAAATGAAAGGGATTGAAAAAATATAAATTTAAGATATGTAAAGACATGATAAAGCATTCTAAACTGCACAGTACTAGGGATTTAAAAGTTACTGACAAGTAGCATTTTTAATATGTTAATACTGTCTTATACCTTAAGGACAGGACATTAGCCTGTCAGAGAGCTCTGCCTCCTTACCTGATACTGTGTGCTGCATTCTGCTTGCAGCGTCAACGTATATAAGTCCTTTCCCTACTTGACTGATCTGGTACTCTCTGATGATACCATTTGGTTTCTTGGGTGCAATCCAGCTTAAATGTAATGCTGTTGAGTTCAAAGCACTGACGTCTGGTGGCGGAACACTCTCTGGGACTCCTTGGACAGTGACTGCAACTACCTGAAGACATATGAATTAAACAGCAATTTAATGTAATAGTACACTAGATACCATGATCAATGAGAATGTCACTTTTGTTTTAAAATGTTGTTTGGCCTGGCATATCATTACCAAGGGCCTGGAGAACTAGTTACTTTTTCCTCCTTTTTCACAATGAAATCTGACCTTGAATACATTACGTAAGTCTATGTCTACAATTTATCACAACAGGTTCACCACGTTTTAGCTGCAGTGTATAGCACAGGGTGAAACAACAAAAACTGTATTGCTTGAAAACTCTTGATAACTCTCTTCCATATGGTTTGTCAGTGTCTCTGCATTTTAACTGCCTGATTTCATATATTTTAAGCACTAGTAAACATGGGGCTAAGCCTCCATATATCCCATGCAATCTGAACTCTATTGTAGTTATTTGCGACTCCGTATTTTTGTAAGGAAACCACAGATTTTGAAAGATAGAATAACTTTGCACTTGTTAAGCTCTTTCTACAAAAAAAGAAGAAAAAGGAAAAAGCTAATTTTCTATTGACATATCCCTACCATCTCCTACAGAGGCATTTCCAAATTACACTGGTTTAATAAGTGAGTCAGACCTTTTTCTCTTTGAGAATCACTTTTCTTTTTCTCTTATTACCACCATAAAGTATTTATATTATGCTGTAAATATAAAATGTGCCCTCTATAATATATTGGCTTAGTGCATTTGGTGGAATCGGTCCCTACTCGCAGACTTCAGTGTTTGCAACAGTAAACTCCCTAATTACAACCAAGTGAAATAAGAAGGATTTATTAGCTCAGGCCGATGGCTGCAGCAACTGTGCCTACATAGCTTCCAGACCACAGCTCTGTGTGCAGGTAGAGGACTACGCGCCTATCTCCATCCCCTCTGCATCAGTGTTTCTTTTCTTATACATTTGGCTGAGATTTGGACCAATAAGAAATACATTTAAACACCTAAAAAAAAAAAAAATACACTTTGCAATCCCATAGATGTTATAATTACAAAGCACAGTCATTATTCCCCACCCCTGCCCTATAGACCTTACACTTGCAGTCCTAGAAATTCATTTTCATAGAGGCAAGGATATTATTGTGAAAAAGAGGTCACTTAAGAAATAGTTTTTCCAAATGATGAATAAGGCTGGTACTTTGCAGAATAGAAAATAGAGCTGGTTAAATAGTAATGCTGGGGAAAGGCATCCATGATTCAAAGTGATACAAGAGGAAATGAAGCAGTGGCAGAGGGAGGGAAGAGATTCTGTTTGCTTAAAACTGAAGGAGAGGCAGGTTGTACACAAAGGGAGTGTAAAGCCTGCAGCAGGTGCAGACATGGAAAGCCACTGAAGGGTAATATAGTGGAAGGAGGCTCTAAGTAAGAAGGTTGTTGAACAAATTGATAGACTAGAGCTGAAGCAGATAAACGAAGAAATACCAAGGAAGAAGAGGCTATAGACCTCCTAGTGAGAAGCAAAGATTTAATTTCAAGGCTTAGAGAAAGTGCGTTTTAATAATCCTTACTCTATTCTATCATGTGCAGCTTTCTGTTTAACAAACATCAGTTCCTACAGTGCAATTTCAGCTTTGCCAAGACTGAGATACTGCTTTCTTCTTCCGCTTGCTTGTTTCAACCTTAGGTTTTAAATAATCACCTGTCAGTAGTTGAATTCAAATAAGATTATTGATGTTTTTCACTTGCTTACTCAATAATCATCATGTCTTCAAATTATGCCTTTCCAAAAGCATTTTTATGTTACCACACTGGCTGATAAAATTCTGGCACCAGGTCCATAAAGACCAATTTACTAACCTTGCTGCTGTCTGTGCAACCAGCAACAGTGCAGGCTCGCAGCTGGTATGAATATTCTTGGTATGGCTGGACACCACTTGTGTCTGTGAAGCTCATTTCTGTTCCTCTAAAACGCTCAATTCCATTTCGGAGAATGATATAGTGAGTAAGAAGACCTATTGCAGAAAGAAAGGTTTCTCTTTTGTTAGCTGAGGAATCCTGTGTGATGGTATACTATAATAACCTACTCTGCACACAGAAAATATTAAATGAAATCTCTAGGCGACCACTGTAACAGACAATCATCCTGTTTAAACGGCTAATGTCAATTACCAGCTACTCTCCTCAACCTTTACATCAACATCTCGGCATTTCTCAATTTTTATTGAGAGCTATTCCAAGTCTTCTCCCTGTTTGAAAATCATAAGCAAGATTTTCTGAAAGAAACATGAGTCTCACCCACTCCCCCCCCGAGTCCCCAAGTATTTTGTAACATGATTGTGATTTTCTGATCATATTTGCCCATTATTATTACAACTGTTCTCAATAGAGGCTTCTGGGCACTTCTTAAAGACATACCAAATTGTCTTCTGGGAAGTTACACTCTACCCTTATTTGCAATGAAAATGATCTCAACCTAGAGCAAATGCTCCTTGCAGAGTTTAGGAATACGTATATTTCAGTGCTACTGATTAAATAAGAAATATTTTGTGATTTTGGAATGCTGTCAGCTGAATGGTAGAACATACTCTTTTTTTTAACATATATCAATACCATTTGGTTGAAGTGGTTCCTCCCAGTTTAGAAGTATCATGTCTTCCCGATTATCCACTTTGGCCCATTTTGGTGGACTTACACCCTGCGGCACATCTTGCTTAGTGACAGCTCTGCTGATTTCACTGAAGCCTCTTCCATAGCTATTCCAAGCAGCCACTCTGTACTCATATGTGATAAAAGGCTCGAGGTTCAGGTCTAGAAAAAGAAAGTTACATGTGGATCATCTCAGTCTTATCAAAATACAAAATAACTTCTGTTGATTTTTTTTCTGTGCCTATGGGACTACTTCTGTGTTTAAAGACAGATAGATATGGAAGTTGTTCCTTTAGTCAGGGCCATTTTCTGATATAGCAATACTTCTATCAACTTTTGTGAAAGCAAGTTTAGACCTTATGTATTCACTGAACTTCTTGCTACTCATTTCATTTCCCTGAAGATACTGTCCTGATTCACGGATTAATTCTTAAAGAATGCTACTTCACTACAATTGCTTCACATTTAACTAGAATGCTTGATAACATTCAGGACATCTTTTTCTCCAGAGTAAATTAAAGACACTAGCAAATCACCTATCTGATATGCCGCTTTTCCTTACCTGTAAATGAATACTGGTTTGGACTTCCCGTGTAGACAGTCTCCTCTTCAGCTGGACACACACCGTCCTTTATCTCCTTTTCTGTAGCACTCTGTGAACCTTTTAGCCACGCACAGATATTCTCTCTAAGATCAAAGTCACACTTTCCACAATGTGCTGTTGCCTCCATAGATAAAGGGCAAAGGATATTAGCCTTGCATTCTTCTTTTACCTAAGGAATACACATACAATTTTAATATATTTACCGCATCTTCCTTTCTTTACAAATGCTTCCATTAGTATTTCTCTGTCTTTATGCAACATACAAATCAAGCAACCACACTGAGTACGTTGATATTTCTAGCATATGGGAGACCCTTTCAGCCTTTGGCCTGTCTACTGTCTTTGGTCATTAATGCTTTTATAATCCTTACTAAAAGAAACATTTTTTTTGTAGGATCCTTGCATGGAAACATCACAGATGTTAACCACTGAAAGCCCAAATGGCTGGGTTTGTTGGAAGTAGAAGAGTCTATAATCAAATGAGAACAGGATTTTATCTGAGAATTTGAACATTCTGCTCCTGCAAAGGCCAATATCCCGTGGCAAATCACTAGCAAATTCCCAGCCCCTCGCACAGCTTGCCAAGTACGCAAGGCGGCTCTCTGCAATTCCTTGGCAGCTGTCAAGACTGAGAACTCTATCCATGGGCAATATAAATCGTGTCCTCTACCACATCGCTCCTAAACAGCAGTTTTGCTGCAATAAGAGGACCTCTGCAAACACTGATGCAGATATAAGATTTAACCCATAAAGAACAATTCACAGAAATAGAAATATACACTGAACATCCACATGTTTCCATTAAAATTCATGAAATAATATTTTTGCCAAACCATAAGCTAGAGAGCAATAATTCTCATAAAATATAGGTTGTTGCAGGAAGAAATGTACTGCAGTATTTGCTACAAGTATTTCTGCCCATTAGGCTACAAACTTGAGAAGGAAAAACAAACGGATTATATCTAATGCTTCCTTAATTCACCTATTAAAATTAGTTTGTTAGCTAATTATGAACCCCAGCTAATTTAATTTCCCAAACTTGGCACTTTCACAAAAATTACATTGCGATAGATATCAATATAAGATGTAGGATATAGATAGATTGGATTCACACATAAAGTAGCTCCAGAATATGCCTCAGAATATCAGTCATTTTAATGTTAATAAATCTATACCTATCAGAAAGCCAGCACTGCTATCTGTTTTCTACTGCGGGTAAGTGAAATACAAAGCGCTTCCTTTGTTTATACATTATACCTAAGGCAAGGATGTAGCATGTTATCTACCAGAATTCATTAACCTATTCTCAGCCGTTTTTTGCCTTGCATGAACTACTAATACAATGCATTGACGAACTGTAGCTGACTCATCACAACACTTGGATTTTCTCTAGGAGAAAATGATTCAGTCTGAAAATGAAATGACATGAAAAACTTGACATGAAAAGGGGAAGATGGAAGAAATATTTGTGTATTAACTTAGATGAATGAAAAGGATACAGGAACACCTGTATTTGGCAGGATGGGGGCTGTTTTTCTTTTTACTTTAGTGATAAATTCCACAATATCTACCTGATTTCCATATTGTAGAATTCACAATATTCAACCCTCTTTCTTTCTCTCTCACCCACTTTCTCCCTCTATCTCTAAATATAAATATAAACATATGTTTATAGAAAAGAATATACACATATATAAACAGGGTTTCCATCCTTTGAAATGTTCATTTTCTTAAACAAAAATTGTAATAACAATTGGCAATATTTTTACAGCTTCCGTATAACACCAAGGTTCTAATTCTTGAAGATTTCTATTGAATTTAACTGCAGTTGCAAGACTTTGCAGCTTTGAAAGTTTGGCCAGATTGTCTCATGCTGATACCTATAGTCACTGGCCACTCTTAGAAAAGATGGAATTAGCCGTTATGGTGTTTAGTTTACCCTCACATTAAAACAGAGTGAAAATAAACCGTATAATTCATTAGGCGAGAAAGACACCAAAAATACAATACCCTCTTTGTTGCTAGAAGTTATACAGGGACCTATTCTAGTACTGCTGAAACTTATGCCAAAATTGCCAAAATTGCCAGTGTGGCGATCCAAGAAGATCAGGATTAAGTCCATCAAGAAAATACCAATTACTTTATTTTTATTTATATTTTTTTTAGGAGGTTGGGGAATCTATGGCATACTGCCTGCCCAAATTGAAATGTAATAGCATTTTTATATTTCAGAACTGGCCACTTCAATTTCAATTTCCACTTAAGGAACATCATCAGGAACTGTGGTCACAGAACGGAAGCTGGCTATACGTGCCAGTCTTGTTAGTATGCCAGCTTTTAGCCACTGTACTAATCTGAAGGGCTGGGCAACACTTCACACAGGCAGCTAATCATTATTAATTCCTTTAGAATTCATTGCAATAACATCAATCATGGTGAACTCATTCGGTATTAATATGGATGTAATGTGAAAATGAATAATGCACACAAGAGTTTTTATATTCCTATTTTAGAAAAATAGTTATGAACAGCATATTTCTCTTTCCATCGTCAAATCAGAGCTACCGAGAGATTTTCTATCAATTACCTTCATCATCATTCCAGCTGAAATCTTGTCAGAGCAAACATATTTCAAAGGATTATATCCAACTCCATTACAGCATTCTTCGCTCTTTGGAATAAGTTCAGTCTCACAGCATTTTACTGGCACTTGGTCATTCTTTCTAACATGTGCTAGGAACTCACCACTGGAACCTGAGCAGCATATGGTATCTGACATATTCACGTATTCCTGCCCACAACAGAACATCCCTGAAACGAACAAACAAAAAAGTATATCTGAATATGAAACGTAAATAAATAAATAAAAAGGTAAAGAAAGGAGAAAGCTCAGAATGCAATATAGCTTGGCATAAAACCATCAGCAGCTGGAATTACGCAGATTTAGCTAAAGTGAGACTAAATTCAAACGTGAGGTGACTGCAGTAAGCGTCCTGACTTCTAGACCTGCTGAAAACAATCAAGAATGAGAGGAATAAACAGGGATCCCCTACAATCAACTTACACCATTGCTGAACTTTTGTAAGAACCTCTGCTATGAAATAGCATACCAAAGTACTGCGCGCAGCAGGTCGAAGACTGTTGATGAAAATTTCCTGTAGAATGTAGAAATTGAGAAAGCTTCTCCATGTACTTTCCAGTCAGGTCTCATTCATCCCCTCTTACATGGGCAGTCTTCCAACAGTGCTTCCTAGCATTCCAGAATGTTTCACATTGTCTTTTATGTTTTAAAGTGGGGGTTCATACTAGGTACGTAGAACTGAATGGGTGACTTGCCAAATACCCACAGTGAAGCTTCAGTCATCTGATACAGAGAATTACTCTTTAAGAAGTTAATATCTAAATAGAATTTGCATTTCTGTAGTGGAACTGATAAGCTGCCAAAATTAATTCCACAGTCTTTCTTCTATTTTTAATAATTTTATTTTAAAATTAAAAGCTCATCTTGACCACTGTAATTTTCCAAATATTCATATGAATGATTCTGCAACTGTGAAATACCAGCATTGAACCCCACACCATTGAAAGAAAGGGGTAAATTTTAGCTCTGAACCAAGTGCCACAAACACCTCTATAATTGGCAATGAAATAAATGTTATTACTAATTCAACTAGAAAGATGTCACAAAAAAACCCAGGGCTGTGACATACTGTTACATCTACAAAGTAATTTGTATTTGACATAATTTCTGTAATATGTAGACATTTAAAACACATGGAAAAGCGGCCACTTTTCTCACTGCCATTGATTGCAGCAAATCTCTCTTAGGAAGTCATACATAATGAAAATTGCTCTTTAAGGGTATGATCCTGCTAAAGCATTCAGAGCATTTCATTCCAATCACTGGAATGACTCAAAATGGTGATGCTACTTGCATACTTTACCTATTTTCCGGGCTGGTTCCATTCACAGAAATCAAACTGTGATCACCAGCTCTCCAAGAGGTAAATATTTCCCCCTGTTCACACCCTTTTTCCAAATTGTCCTCGGATTCTACCAATTTTAAGTAGAGAATTAATGCAGAAAATGACTCAATTCAATACTAATAAGCAACTCAGACAGCCCCAGGGGACTTTTGACAGGCAAACTAAAATTTTGATAATGAACTGTTTTTCTATTGAAACCAACAAGGCTGTATTCTTTCACGGCGAACCTCATCTTTGTTTAACTGAATTAAATTTTTCAGCCAAGATTTCACTCGCATAACAAGAAGTGACTCCCTTTCTAGTTTCTTTGGTAAACCATTACTTCTTTAATTATTATCAACCTTGTTCCAGTGTGATAAATTGCTAATTACTTAATACCCTAATCAGCGTTCATTCTTTGCACAGATAAACTGTGACAGCGCCATTAATTTAAATAGTAATTTCACTTAATGGCCAGAACGGCACACCAGATTTTTATGCAGCATTTTCTGAAGACTGCATCCATCACTGCAATATTCTGACATAAAGATGTCTGACGTGCACTAACTCACTTAGGGAGAGCAGATGTTGCAGAGCAGAGTTTGGTAGTAATTCCCAGAGTGCATCACTTCAGCATGAATGAGCTGCAAAGGCAGAGGTAGACAATCTTCTGAAACTGCATTGCATAGCCTCTGACCTTTGCTTAATTTATCACATGTAGCACTTGACTCCTGAACCTTGACACCTCCAAAGTACAATTTTAAATATGCTCCAAGAAAAACAAAATAGGACCGTGTAATATTGATGGATTGATTTGCCTTCTAAAAATCACTTTGTTCGGTTGCTTCTTAAGGATCCAGAAATTCCTGTAAACCCTTGCTGAATTCAGCAAAATACCAACATACAGAGCATTTGTTTGCAAACCAGTTGGAACGTGTGTGTCATGCTTTATACATTTATGTTTCATAGGCACGTAATGCATTACAGCAAAAAGAAAACCCCTGGGCTGGAAGAGACACTTCCTGCTAACAGTGATTTCTGTCAACAATTATTTCACGTTCATCCCCAGCAACTGAAAAAATTTACAAACATAGCTGAGTGGTGAATTACTAATTTAGTAAATCTGCAAAACCAATGCTTTCAAAAGGGAAAAATGAGTATTAAAAGGCTTAGCCTTTGGAGCCAGAACAGAGGATCAACAAAATACAGAGCCAGTGTACATTGCAAACTACTCCAAAAATCCTTGGCTTACGTGTGGGTATTGCAACCACTACACATCAGGAACCACAACAGTACAAAGCATCATCTTTCATGAGTCTGGGATGTCAGTATAGTGGCATTTTACTAGGTTGTTTTCTTTGCTTGTTTGGTTTTTTTTAAAAAGAGAAAATCCAAGAGTGGTTTTAGCTGACATTTTCCTTTATAGCCAGAAATAGCCAACTTTGGATAATCACGTTGCAGCAGTGGGGCTCAGGATGTGTGTATACAATGGCATCACTGCCAGCCTTTGCCAGTAGATGTCCCTATGGTCCCCCCACTAAAGAAGGCCAACAAGGGGCAAAGAATAAAACCTAAGAAAATAGTAATTAAAAAAAAAAGAAGAGGAGGAATGCGAGATGGAAAAAAACATCTCTTTTTGCAGGACAGACTCTCTGAAAAAGGCATACAATGGCAAATGAAAAAGTTCTACCATTCAAGCCCTTAAACCAACATTCAGTGCAAACCTGGATCTAGATTCTGCAGAAAGCAGATTCTGCTGAAAGCAGATTCTGCTGCTTTCAAACTGGTCATGAAACAATAAGGCTGTGCACAAGGCTTGCACTTTTATTGATCATGTTTTGCTTGTGTGATTTTTTTTCAAGGAACTAAAACTCCCAAACAAAAGCTTTAAATTGTCATTATATTTTTAACCATGGCATTCATTGCCAACTACAAAACAGAGCTTCAGAAGCATTTCAGCTTTTGCATAAAGCCACCCCTGTTACCTCTTCCCCTTCTAGACAATGAGATCAGCTTTCCAATTACCATATTCTTGCAAAATTCTACTTATCCATTTGCCAATGATAAGTGAATTATGTTTTTATGTGAGAGTATTTTTTCCATTAGAATCATTGTAATAATAGGGATAGGGAGCAGGTAGATTTTTGTGCCTGGCTTGTGCATTTTCATGATGTATTTAGCAAGGCTGAATTACTCTAAGAAATTAAGCAAAAACCTATTGAGCATGATGTATACGGTATGAGAAGAAACCACAATCTATTCTATGCTTAATGCAAAAGAATACCATCTCTTTTCAACTATGGCGCTAATTCATCTTTCAAACCTCTATTTGTGTTCAGCTGTATGCTGGCTCACAGCATAAAGCCCTCACAGAAAACCTGTGAACGATGAAAAAGCCACTGTTTTCTTTTTTAATAGCCAAAAAAATGTCATCCTGACCCATTCTCAAGAAAAATGGTGTAAATGATGGAGCGCTATAGGCTAAACACATTTTAAAAAGAGAGGTATAAAGGTTTTTTAAATATATATATTTAAGGAAAAAAAAACTGTTAAGAATACATATATACTGAAATGAAGAACATAACTTTCATCCCAAGATACCTGTATTACACTCCTACACAACTCATCTGCCCGGAGAGAGCAGTAAAAACATAAACGCTACCCCAGCAGTTCTGTTCCAACAGCATCTGTTAATTCACTCCATTTATAAAATACATATTGACAAAGACAACTGAACTGGGACCGGGGAGATTTGATTTGGTGTGAGAAAGTCAATTCAATGTGATTTTGTTAAAGGGCTCCTGCAGGCAAATAAAAGAGTTTAAGTAATAAAGTACATAAAGAGATGTTTTATGAGCCAGCCCCGTCTTGTGGCAGCCACACAATGCGCGGCCACGCAAGAGGGCCTTGTTCAGAGCTGGTATTGTGAGCCCCGCGTAGACGCTGTAGATCAGGCACAATTAGGGATCACGGTGAGGGGGAGCTAAAAATCACGCAAGCAGTGCTGTTCACAGCATACGCTCCAGGAGCCACCAGGGGAAGGGAAGGAAGGATAGCATAGAAACCACAGGAAGCGTTCTCTTTCTGGCTCTTCTGATTAGCCCTCCCTGACAGTCAGCACAGAACTAGGGTACTTCTAGTACCGCAGCAGCTGCGGGATCCAGTGAATACGAAAAATAAGCTGAAGATAGAGCTCAGTTTTCGGGAAAGGAGGAGTTCAGCCTTCAGATCTGCATTCTTAGTTATATATTAAGATCCTTAGTTGTGCAACTAGAGGCTCAAATTGCCACGTATATGGTGAAAGCACTGCATCACTCATCTTTGTACACCAAGCAGAAATGGGTACTAAACCTTCATTATTTCTGTGTTTTGAAATCGGGCTCCCCTTTGAGACGGCAATTGTTTCTGAAGTCTTTTTGTCAGGCTGAGAAAGCCTAAGGCTGATGGTATATAATTTGTCTAATAACTGTGGAAAGAAAAGACACATGAAAATACCTGAATAGGGTTTCTAATAATACCTCCAGTCTCTGTCACCGGCTAGTCACAGGGTGCTTTACAAGGAAGCAGGGTTCAGATTGTACCTCTGAGTGATGGACTAATTTCCTGTGGTGTGCAAGACATTAATGGGAGACACCAGATGGACAAGTGACTAGTTCTAGGGATTAAGTGTTGTTAATTTTAAACTGCAGCAGGTTTACCCCCACGTGGATGCACAAGTGAGGGACGTGGACATAGACCACCAAGCAGATACCATCCTAATCTTCAATTTCTAGGTTACTAACCCCACATCTCCAGAGCAAATGGAAAATCCCTGCACTGGGATGCATGGCAGCACAGGGTGGCCAAGTCTAACCTCTGCTCTACTCATTGAGAGGGGACTGGTCCTATTTCCTGACTGGCATCAGGAAAGATCACGTGCTCCTTTTGAATTTTCTGGTGACTCCAGCCCCCGCAGCTTTTGGACAAAGGCAAAGAAGGGTTACTGAAAGCTCACCATTTTGCAACCTATCAGAATAGGTGAGTAAAGTGCAACATCTTTTTAACAAATTGGCATACACACCTTAAATCTCAGTGTGTCACTGCTGAATTGTTAGTGTCACAAGAGATTTAGAAAGATGAAGACCCTTTCTTCTTGAAAACTTATCGCTTACCTGTGAGAGGTCTATGTGCAGTCCCTTCTTCTTCATCACCACAACAGACCAAGTCCGTGCTTATGACTTCTCCGCCACAGCACTGCTGATTGAAACTGTCATGGAGGGAGCCACCACAGCAGATTTGATTGCCCGATGTGGAGTAAGGCACTCCCTGGCAGCAAGAGTCACCAATTCCAACTGAAACTCTGTTTTGCTCTTCGTTAGGGCAACATACTTCTCCTGACAATTTAAGAATACAATTAAACATTTTATGCATTTATAGCTCTTGAAACCCCTGGGAGGCTTTCATCTGATAGCAACAAGTCTGGGTTCACACACTAGTAGCTTCATGTACGAAACGTTTCACGTGAAAGCATGGACTCACTCGGTAGTTTAGAACGCTATGAAAGTATTACATTCATTTGTAATAATAATTAAAGAAACATGCATTCATGAATTCAGGGCCAAGACTCTGTAAGATATCAAAATGCAAGCATGACAAAGACAAACTGAGAAGAGCAACAAAAATAATTTCTGTAAATATGATAATTATACAGCTGAAAACTTTTAAGTAGAGGCAGCTACATAGTAAAGAGAGTTCGTTCTTGCTACATTTAACAGAACTGTCAGCCTACTTATACTCAGCAAAAAATTTCCTGGTCTCCTCCAAAATAATTCCAAACTTGTTTTGAAGAACTAATTCACATTGCTTGAAGAGTTTTTTCTGTGTCTCTCAGGACTTCCTCTTCCAAATAACTTAAGGATTAAACTCACTTTAAAAATTAAATACCACCATCACAATCAGTGGGCTTGGCTGCTGCTTAAGCAAAAGCATCAGCTTTTGCAGGAAAAGGCCTTAGGATAAGACTGCCAATGAGACTGACACTATAATGGTGGGCTGGGCTGGGATAAACCGCGTGCTATGAACGGAGTAGGTACTGCTATAAAGGACGCAAAAGCTATGGTAAATGGCAATAATTTTCATTCACTAGTGCCTGCACTTGATCTGATCCAGTGTTCTAAAAGTTACATTTTTGCATTATCTTTCTGTTGCAATGTTTTCTGTGACTCAAATATCATTTGGAAGGAGTAGGTGTTTCGTTCTGTTATTGAAGATGGGTAAATAGAGGTGATTAAACTATTTGGATTGCTTATTGTTAATAAAAGAAATGTGTTTTGATTTTTAAAGCTCATTTGTCTCATTGAAAGTAATATCTCAAGTCCTTTTCTTCTGAAAGGTTGGGAGTTACAGACAGAGCGCCCTAAACCCAGTGCCGCTTTTGTCTGAAATAAACATGTATGAGACTGTAGCAAATGAGGGAGAACACTGATTTCCTTCCCCCCGACATTCCTTGCCAAAGAGGTGCCTGGGCGGTAGCAGCATTATTGTTCTGCTCTGCTTGAAGAATCTCTCCTTCCCTCTTAGTTCTGGGATGGATGTTTGCACTCCTTTGTGCACTACTGTTTCAGAAACTGAGATTCCTGCCTTCCTAATTTGTAATCTTCATGCCTTCAGCCCAGTGTGCTTCAGTACATCTAGAGCTATCAAGCTGGCCAAACAACATCTGGGAAATATGTATGCTTAGAGAGTTTCCTGTATAAATAACTTTATCAAATAAAGGCAATAATAAACAAAAAAAGATGAGAACAAATTTTTAGACTATAATAGATATAATCTGTTTAGATACTTCATCATATTTTCCTGCATTCCTTGGAATCTAATTTAGCTGCTACACAGAGAAAGTATTAAAACACAGAATGTAGCTTACATCTATTGGAAATAAAACTCTTTTTTTTAAAGAACTATTAGACATAAGACACAAAGGATCAGTAACCTTCTCATTAACCTCTCAAAATGGGATCCATTCCAAGCTAGGCTTGAAAATGTTCTCTCTCTGAAAACTACCATGCAGTCTTACCAGTTAATTGTTATCCTTATCAAAGAATGACCCACATTAACATTTAGCTTGAGGTTATTAGCATATTTATAAAAATAAAAAAGAAAAAAGTGACCAATATTGTTCATGTTGCTGCCCTTTAGAGTACGGAAAAAGAGAATGCAGCAAGTATACTTAGGAAAAAAACTGTTTAAAATCATGTTCAAACATTCAGTGTTTCATGCTTGTGGACTGCTGAGTGAACAAGAACTACTTTCAGACATAAGACATTTTGTTTCACTGTGCTTTTCTTTCCTGATGTAAACAACATTAAGCTAGTTAACATAGACCACTGGATGGGGCCAGAGGTCACAGTTTAATCTCTCCATTTCCGTACCTTGAGATTAATGAGGCCAGCAAAATACTCTCCTCTGGTTCTCCCATGTGATAGCATTTTTCTGACGACATCATGGAAGGCATTCTAATATTGTGATATATGAATTACTTTTCAAAGGATCCGAACTTGGGATGTGCTGAATGTGTTGGCAAAAATTCAAGCATTTCTGAGCCTAGGGAATGCGTGCCAGCTCATGAGTAATGGAAGCGTTTTAGCTCCTGACCTGACAATTGCCTACGAAGAGATATATGCTCTGAACGCTGCCCCCTGAAAGGGCTCTCCTCCCCCTCTTCCTCCCCTCTCCCTGTCAAAAATGCACCAACAAACTGGGAAACCAAACTCGGGACAGTAGCACAGAGGCACAGTTTTGGCAAATTTCCCAAGCAGTTCTGAGAATAAGGGTACGATCGGCCTTAAGGAAAGGATACATTTCCATCAAAGATAATACATGTGGGATATGTACTTTGATCTGTAACATGGGCAGAAACAAAGAGCAGACAATGCAGAAACAAGTAGAAGTGGTGTAATCCGTACTATCAACCCCAAATGCTAACAATTGGTCCACAAAAGGAATGGCTAGGGAAAATCGCATGGGGTCAAGTCAAGCAGAGAACTAAACCGCACCACTAAATTGCCTGATGGTGTTCCTATTAAGCAGAACTGCCCTCCCCATTATGCGGCATTTACTGCAATTAAGTATAGTTTGGCATAAATTAGTTCTCTGGGAAATGACCCAATCATCAGGTTTCATCAATTAAGCCTTTCTTGTATAAACAGAGTGTACTGTGGTTAGAAGACAAAGCCGGTGCAATTTTCTTTGCTTATCCCGCTGAACACGAGTCTCAAAGACATCTAGAAATCTTGATAAATCCCACAGTTATTGCTATGTTTTCATTCTCCTTGGTTTACCAGATATATCAACTTTGTTGGTTCGTTTCTTTCAAACACTGGAAAGGAGTTGTCTCTTACCTACTAATACCCTAGTGTAATAACCACCACAGCACTGATGTTTGGGTTGCACAGCATGTATCTGACCACCACAGCAAACCCCTGGTGAATTAAGAATAAATGGAATGTACTTGTCCTCGCAGCATTGGAAGCCAGGTTTATTGTCGTGCAGAATCCCATTACAACACACCTAGAAGTAGTTAAAAAAAAAAAAAAAAATCAGTGAGGCAATATCTGTTAAACAGAACGTAACTTGTTCTCTGGCAAAACGACATATATGAAAACGTGTCCAACACATCCTAGTGCGGACACTAATATGACTGCAGTCAAATAAAATGTAACTAACTTGGCTAAAATCCTGTGCCCTCCAGCGTTATCAGACTTCAATAAACTACTGTGTATCTGACAGAATGCTGCTATTTTGTGGCCTTCAACCATACTGCACCTTAATAAAATAGTCCATTAATATGAATCATCTTCATATGCCTTGCAGGCTGTTTGAGTCTCTCAATGTGGAGTAGATTGCAATACGTAGATATAATCTACCATCACCTTATCCTTTGCTTTTCTCCCCAATTCTTATTTATTTATTTATTTATTCATTTATGATGAAGCATGTCATCTGAAACACTTACAACTAAAAAACAGTATTTCCCAATATGAGCTCTTGGGTTTTCTTTCACATAAAAATAAGTGGAATTTTCTTCTTATAGCACATGATCACTTATTTATGACCACGGTTCTTCAGACAATGTGATCTCAAGAGAATAGTATTTATATAAGGATTTTTTTTTTCCAAATAAAATTTACATGGAAATGAATTTTGAAAAGGCCTTTTAACTGTGGACTTCTTTCTAGGTGCTGCCGAGAAAATTATACGCTTGAACAATCAAATAATTATTTGTACGCTTACTCCTGTGTCGATGGAGTGGCACACTGTATACACAGCAAATCACATAGAACAGTCAGTAGAATCGTCGTAAAAATTGTAAACTCAGAACCTACAGCCAGTGCAACTTGTATTAGCCAGAAGGATGCCTCTTACAGCTAGGCAGAAAATGCAGTTGCCAGGACAGCACAGATGTTAGAGCAGAGTTGCTCCTTTGTTTTCTTTTGACATGGAGCATTTCTGACTTTAACCACATTCTAAATCAGGTTATCTTAGCAGCAAAGAAAGCAAGCGTTCCTCTGGAAGGAGCTTTTGTTTACCTAGGTACTTTAATTACTAGCTGACAAAAAACTTTAAAAAAATGTATATTGCTAGGCTCAGGACATCTAATTTGTATACATTTATAATGTTAACACAAATATATACTTACAGAAGAAAACATTATTACTTTTCTTAAGTTATAAACAAATTCCTTCTGACTTCAGAAAGATGATGCTTTGTTTTGTTCACTTTTGAATGGCCTTTACTCAGTCACCCTTGGGACTATTAGGTTAGGTTCTGAAGTTACAATTTACAATACATAAACAATATGTAACCCAAAATTAAGACGAGGTAGGGCAGAAGGTGTTCTTGTTTCCTCATTATGTTTTGAGGTTTTATAACCTTATATGCATTGAATTGTTGCACAGTTTTCTGCTTTTCCAGCACACTTTCTCATTCAGCATCTGTTTTAGACTACCAGCATAGCTGAATTTTGTCATTTTCTGTTCAGGAGTTTTGAGTCTCTCTAGGTCCTATTATATTATTTTGCTGTCCACCTTGTCACTGGTAATATAATCCAATCTATGAATTTAATTAACCTACTGTTCTTTCTTCCAGATCATTAGTTAAGATGTCAAATAAAACTCTGCTTTACACCTCTTCTCTGCTTCCTATCTTTTGGATATTTTTTTCCTACTGGCACGCACGCCAGGCTGAGTTCTTCTTCATTTACAATTGGCTCCAAAGCAACCGAGAAGATTACCTGGCCTCTCTGTATTTCCAAGTAATTTAAAAGCGCTCTTTAAAAATACCAAATCAAGTGCTATCATGCCACTGTCCTCAGAAGAGATCACACGTGGCAACAATTCTTGACACTTGTAAAAAACAGCCTCTGTCCCGTCTTTTTTACTGCATCCTGCGCTTGAGACACCAGAGCCAGTAAATGCTGTATCTGCCTGCCTGAAAGGAGGCCAAATACGTGTTCCTCGCACATTCTTGGTCCTGATTTGTGTGCCCCTTGGGACCGTGTCTTCCCCTGTGATCTGCCTAGCCTAATTTCTCCTGTTCTTTTCATGGATTTCGTTTGTCGTCCCTGTACCGTTTCCTTCTTTTCAGTGATGCCCACCACCCAAATTTCACCTGAACACCGTCTTTCCATCTTTCAGATAAAGAAACTTACACATCTTTGGTGTTATCCAGGCTCAAATGCTTGAGCAGCCATTTTACTTTCCAAGCGATGCTTCCAGTTTTAAGAAACGTCCCTTCTCTTGTGAATCCTCAGTAGAGAGAGCTGCTCTGTGTGTTTCACAGACACTGGGAGGGCCGTTTTAGTACTAACTCTAAAGCATTCTGGTTGGAACATTATTTGTAAGATTGCATTATTCCTGGTGTCCCTTCTTTTCCTCCTGAATTCCCTCAAAAAATCCCCAGCTGAACACGCAGGTATGTTACAATAGTTTCAACAGCTACTTTTCCCTGTTAAAAATTATTTAAGATCCTCAGTATTTCTCAACACCCCATAGACAGCTTCCAAAAAGGGGTCTAGTCAGCTCTAAAACACATTCAGACTCTCATCTGGCATTACCCATTGATATAGTTGGTGCCATTATTATGTAGCTCCATAACATCCTCTGCAGTCAGCTGTAAATTGTTAAATAACACTTTTTTGGCAGCCCTCTAAAGATAGTTAGTTTCTATTTGCATTGATATTCAGCCCAAGGATTCTGCATTATCAATCCATAAAATAAAATGCATTCAAGTAATGCTAAAATTATGTCATAGACAAAGAAGAGAAGCAGATGGATTGAAAGTTATAGTGGCAAAAGGTTATTATTATCTCATCCTCTTAGATCTAAAAGTGACAGTCCCAACTGGATGGTGTGACTATGTACATGAAAGTAGAAGCCTCGCAGCGATCAGATACAGTGACACCAACATTTTAGGCAGGTCGGAGATCTCACCCTCGCACAGAGGGTTGGATGCTTGAGATCTGCTTGCTAGCCAGGAGATCTTTACTATCCGTGGAGACGACACAAGACGTTCATCCTTAGCTGCCATGGGAGCCCTTAAAAATATCGGCAGACTGAGTTACTCACAAATCAGTCCTGTAGCTATCCTCCCATCCAAGCCCACGGAGGGACTGTGACCCAGGAGCAGAGGGACGGGGAAGGGCTGGGCACAAAGGAAGGCTTATTACGATACCTGGGGAAGGGCCAGTCAGCCACGACACTAGCACAGAGTAACTGGATATCAAATCTGGCAGGCAGGATTACACAATATTTTAACAATTTTTAAAAATACTCCAAACTTATCTATGCAACTCTCTTTTAATTAAAATTGTGTCATCCCTGATCCCTCTGCTTGCTGAAGACTTTGCTGAAGGATATTATCTGGCCTTATGGACACATGCCAGTTGAGCTAGGACTGATTTACTCAAATAAACAGATGTGCTAGGCAGCCATGTTTATCCTTCTTGTCAAGCGCTTGCTGCCAGAGCCACTTTGTGAAATAGCAATTCACAAAACACTCTAAGGAATTCCTATTAGCTACAGGAGTTCATTAAAAATTTCTGCCTGTGGAGCAAACACCGGAGTAATGATTGACCCATCATGTTCTCATGTGAGAGGGAATATTTTAAATTAGCAAGGCTCATTCTTTTTTACTTAAATTATCTCTGAATCTATATAGACACCCTTTTTTGCTAAGTATACTCACCCATTTCTTTTCTCAAACTGCTGTTCTCTTTTGGTAATTGGTACAGCCTTAGATCTAAAATCCATGAGCAGAAATTATTGTTATTCTGTTACAAATCACTATATATTATCTAACTAAAACGAGTTTCATTTCCTGTCTTTCAGGTGTGTTACGACACACACTATACATGAAGTGTTACCTTTCTAAAGGTTCTCTAAGCCTGAAAGAACTTGAAAAGAATTTGCACGGTATTGCTAGCATTAATAGTAAATTTTACGTAAGTATTGATGGAATATCCTTCACCAGTGTCGAGATGTGTTCGTTTTCACTCCTGAAAATCGTGCTTTTGAGGCTAGCTATCAAGCCACTGTTTTGCTCCTCCTGTCCTTAAAGAGAAGAGTCCTCCTGGTGTTTTTGACAAATGGCACATGTTAATTACAATGAGTAAAGGGGTAAGCCTGTACTTGCTAGTAATGTCAGAGTTATATTTGATTAGTTCATTAACTGCAGATTTATACAGCTTGTTGCTACTGAAAATAAAAAGTGCTGAAGCTGTATTAGCACCTTCAGTCAGGACCCTTTTAACCGTTGATGTTCATACTCATGATCCATTGTGTACAGAAATTATTAGCCTTTATGCCACTATTTTAATTACTTTTTTACCGTACCTGGCTCATTATTTTCAGTGTTCACCTCAGGATGCCAGTAACAACAGAAGGACAGTTTGGCAGCTACATAGATAATACAGGAGTGCCTTCCCCATCAGTGCTGAGATTATGCTCCCTGATGGGTGAAGCTAGGGCACATTCCCTTGTTAATTGAAGTACATCTCTGCAGATCTCGTGATATGTGCTCTGCAAGCTGGTATCTGGTTTGAGATTTCAAATACGGATAGAGTTATGGATCACACCTTACTGAAAACAGCTAGGAAAATACTGTCAATTTTGACAGCTTGGAAACACCCAAGCAGCACAGGTCTGTTACTGTAAAAGGTACACAGGACATAGGGACCCTCCTGGCAGCTGACAAAATTCATCGTGAGAGTGTATTCTCAGCTTTTCTGCAAAACTACACACAAAAAGCCTTTCTAAATTCTTTCTGCACTCACGAATTATAGATCCGTCCAAGTCTGACCACAAACACCAGGGTAAGGATACCGGGCACAGCACTGTGTTAGCTTTAGTTAAAATAACAAAGATTTCTAACACTGAAGCAGAAAACCGGATAACAGCTGGAAACAAGAAGCAGGGATCTGATGCAAAGATTATTTAGGATCGCAGGAATCTTTTTTGGCCTTCATTAGGTTTAATATCAGGCCTACATGAGCCCATGAATGTGCATGTACACATGTCCCTTGTAGTGAAAAGGTCATTTGCTCTTTTAGAGATTCCCAAGACAGCTCTGAGCAAGTAGGTTTATTTACACAGCACAGTGCTATGCGGAGACACTAACCTCAATCCCAAACGCAGCACACATACACCAGTGCAACCCTGCAGCCGGGCTATTTAGCACTGCCTTTCTGTTTATTATAACTGCGCTGCCTTTCTATTATAACTGTGCTACTTAGCTGGACCCAGCTCGGCCAATGTTAGCTGAAGAGCCTCTGCATCCCGCTCTGCTTTGCAGTGGAAACACACCCTTGTATTCCTACTACTGAAACACTTTGGTTTCTATGGATGGAGGGGATTATCTCTCTTACGTAGATAAGAAACAACAAATCCCTCTTCTTCTGCAGTGTCTTACAATAGCAAGGTGATAATGCCAAATGTCACCCATAAATCCATGAGGAAATATTAAGAAATAGCCTAAGACAGATCTCCAAATTGTTTTTGTATAGAAGGCCTACTTTTCCTCTCACTTTACGTTCCTGAATTCAAGGAAATTGGAAGAGTAGAATTGGACCCATTGTGTCTTGTGTACAAGGCGCAATAAATGACCAGAGCAAAAGTGAGAACTCCCCGACCGGTTTGTCTACTGGACCTACGTATATACAATCTGCCTGCTTTTGCTGACCAGCCTGTCATCAAATGAACAAAAAGCTTCTTTATTATTCTGGATCTGAACATTACTTAAGCTGCTCAGCACTAACTCTCAGTGGCATCTCTTTGCATTTGGCTGTACAATTAATGTATGGCAATTAGCAGCTGGCACTGTGATAAGAGGCTTTCTTTTCAGAACAAGTGTATGCTGGTCAGTGTTGCTTTGCTTTACTTCTGTCCAGTAGACTGTCGAATCTAAGGACCACATATACTAGCATAAATGCTTCAGCATTATAGCTGGCATAGACTGACAGCGAATTATGTAAAAGTGTGAGAGAAGGCTGCCACATAAGGTCTTACGCTGTCCCTGTCGCGGCCTCTAGTTTAAGAGGAACACGGATGTGCCAAGAGCTCTGTAGGTACCTCTTACAGACGTTTTGGATGGCTAGTGCGGATACACATAACAAGGGAAAGCATTGGGAAGGCAACTTTAATCAATTCACCCACAAAAATTACTTCCACGTCATTTTATGTATGAGTGCTTCAGTTTCCTGTGGACCTTCCAGTCGTTTATTATATATCCGTTACTTAACCACATAGCACCCACTCCTAATCACAGTCTCTGAAATACAGAGAAACCATTATAACAAAATAATGCAAAATTAATTAGAAAAAATTAGAAAGTCAGGAAGCTATAAAAATAAATGGACACTCTCCAGGCTCAAAGTTACCATAAACGCACGAAGGCTGAAAAAATAAAAACGGGGAAGAAAACTTCTACAATTAATATAATACGTATTTAACTCATACATATGCCAAGATCTATTAAAAATTCTACCATGCCAAAAACCTAAAATAAGTAAATTTACCTTTTAGAACAAAGGACTGCCCATAGCTCACTTGCAAGATTTCAGAAATACATATGTTTAGTATAGTGTTACTTTTAAGGGAACTCAAAAGCTAAAGCTGTGTTGGCTGGAATAATTTATATTTTGATTTGAACCCCTCAGCTCACTTCCTTAATTACTGTCTTGTCTGACATGGAATCTTGTGAATACATATTGTTTGCTTTAGTCACGGAACATGTGATGATGCCTTTGACAAATAGGGACACTATTCCATCACATTAAATCTTACTTTCAAATTAAGAGTTTTCTACCTCATTTGTCAATAAAAACCATTACAGACTCCCGCTACGCTATTGATCCTACTCCTAAACAGGAACTCATATGAAGATTAACCTGAAAATAGCCGTAATTTAAAAATACATCTGACAAATCACAATGGATCTGATTCAGAGCTGCTCATCATTGTCATGTAACAGCCACCCTCTTGTAGCTGAATCTAAACAGATTTTCTGTACTGGAGAATCTGGTTATTAAGCATTTAGCCAAGGAAGAATTGGGCGGGGGGGGGGGGGGAAGTCATGTTAATAACCACTATTTGTCATGCAGGGTTTGAGGAATGATTCCTCACACAGAGAGAAGCTTTATAGTTTTACTAGTATTTTTGAAACTCTGCATACACCTAGAAAATTTCCTACGGACTTTAAGTGGTCCAATGCGATCCCTTTATGCCAAAGGAGTAATATGAACTACCATCATGTGCTCCACACATACCCGAATACTTGAGCTGACAAAAAATCTCCTCTAGTGGTTTACAGTGTGTGATTATGGCACGCAGCTGAGAAAAACTGATTCTTCCAAGTGGGATGCAAAAATACATAGAGATCTATATACATATATACCCACCATGTAATTTGGCACAATGGGATTGGATCAGGGGATTCAAGAAGTTGGTACTGAGATTACTCGCACTTCCATTACGCGTGGCTTGTGAGATTTACTTTGGATCAGATACAGCCTGATTCCTTGGGGTGAACGTCTGCACTATGCACGTGGAGCAAAGCTTTCTGAAGGGAAGAAACTTCAGATGCACGCTTGTGAAGTGAGGGTGGTCCACAGACTGGTTGGGAGCCTAAAGTCCCCATCCAGAGCTGGAGCATATTTGAAGGGTTTTTGAAACACAGGTTCTGGCTGCGCTTCCTGTGCAAGGGATTTAATTTGCACGTATTAAAACCACTTCTACCCTGAACCAGCATGTAGTAAATGAAAACAATCTGGGGATTCACTCCAGAACTGTGCTGTTGCTCCAAAGCTAAGTGTTAATGCAAGACACATTTATAAATGCTAACCAATTCATTTCTTCTGAAAGGAGAAATAGAGTCAACAATCACAGCCTTAAGACAACAGAATCACCTGTCATCAGCTGACTCACATACACTGCTGGACATTTTTGCACAGCTATCCCTGTGCTGAGCTCAAACATCCATATTTGATTTTTAAAAGTATCAAGACACGTATCAGAGCCTTGATTTTAAAATATCAAAAGAAGCAGAACCTTCCACTTCCCTTCCTCTGATAACTCAAGAGGTTTGGTTTACACACTTATTCCTAAAAGTATAATTTTTCATTACATCACTAACTTAAGAATATACATGTACCTTCAACTCTGGATGATAACACACTTCTCCACAGATATTTTCTTGTTTTTTACATTCTAATGAGATGCACATTCTATTACTTCTGCTGCTCCTTGGAGCCTTTGATGGGGTACACCTCTGCCATGCTTTACGTAAGAGTTCATATCCCAGGATAATGCCATTTGGCTGTCCTGGTGATGCCCAGTTGATTTGAAGAGATCTACAATAAGCAGAAAATTAACATATGTTACATTATTGAAAGCATTTATGCTTCTATGGATACTTACATTAAAGGATTAGCATATAGTAGTTCCATTTTATACTAGTTCACATGGAGTGAAAGATTTTGAAGTGTCCAAAATGTTCCTCTGGATGGTGAATTTCACAGCTGCTTTCATGACCGAAAGGTGTAAAAGTTTGAAAAAAGTGTCAATACGTGCTAATACTGTGGGAAAATAAATCACACACGCAATCAAAATCCTTAAAGGTTGCTATTTAAACACCACCTCGTTCATACTTCTGGAAACTTATGTGTAATAAACTTTCTAGCATTTTACTCGTTTCATTGCAGTGGTAGGAGAAAGGATTCCGTATGCCTTCCTGGTGCTACAGCAAAGGTGTACATGAACTATTGTCAGGGCTGGCATGACCGTTCCGTTCTCAGATAGGAACCTGGTAGAGGACGGGCAGTTGGAGGGCAAAAGGCCACCCCCTGCCCTCTGAGCTGTCACCCGTGCAGCTTACTCACATTGTGCTCAGTCACCATTTAGAGCAGAGTTGTATTCATCTTGCCTTTTCTCTGCTTTCAGAAATGTCGTACAAAAAATGTACGTTGCTTTGAAACGTATTCTTCGCCACAGAATTAAAAGAAAGAACTCATCACAGCATTAGTAAGCACTAGTTCTCTTCCATGCTTAAATATTTTCATTGACATAAAATTAGAAGTAAAAAATGCAAGTGTTCATCACAAGACTCAAGACTTCCGACTTTGAGTGCAAAAGCATGACTGCAGCAGCTCGCAAAAGATTATCTGTAAAACAAAATCCTGTTGTTGATTTCAGGTTTGATATCAGACCATCATCAGCTTAAGGAAGAAAGTATCTTCAGGGAAAAATCATGTTAAACCATAGCATGCCTGTCACTACTGAAACTGTGCAGATATTGGCTCCAAAATCTCACTTAGTATTACAATTAAAAAAAAAAAAGTCAAAAGGCACATTTGAAACAGAAATTTGCTCTGTCTTTTATAATGTACACATATTACATTGGTATTTCAAATGAAAACTTCATTTCTTGCATAATCACTCTGGAATGTTGCATAAGATACAAATTTCTTGCACTATGACTCTCTTTGGGTAGAGAGAAGGAGATCCCAATGCTACATGTAGATCGATGGGAGGACTGACAATATTGCATAGTATATACTTAGGCTCCAAGTACCTCTTTTTAATCTCCATGTCCCAATTACACAGCCACTGACAGAATGCCAGTGACATCATAAATTAGCATTAATTTAAAGTGAAAATGTTACAGTGAAACAGCAGCTGCTGAGATAAACTTTGACATCTTAACAGAATAAAAATAACTGAATTATTATTGCGCTTCCTTGAGGTATAAACAGAGGAATCCATACAGCAATAAGCCTTTGGAGAACAGGAATTAATGTCACCTATGAAGGAATAACTTCATAGGTGACTTGTAGAGTCACCATTATCATTCCAAGGTCTTCATCTGAACGATAGATTTAATTCCATAATCCGTACATGGCTATTTTATATTCACTACATATTCCACTACATGCACATGAACACACACTCACGCACATACACACGTCTACATTTAAATAAAGCTACAGGACCTAACTTAAAAACATAAAAGCAGGAAAATATATTGTATAAACTTCAGAAAAAAAGATAAAAAGAAAAGGAAAAGAAGGTAGTACTTCAATCTTTATAAATGCCATTGTAACTCTCTCCTGGTCTTTGCACAGTATAGATCACAGGAGCAAAGAAAGCACTTGCAGTCATATTTTTGAATTATTTGCTTTTGGCAAGTTTCATTCAGACCCTCAAGGGTATATTTTCAAAGCATTGTGCCAGTTTTTGCAGCTCTGCAAGTCATATGTCTCTCTCAAATAATTTCAAATTAGGCCTAAGAATTGATGCAATGATTTGAACGTTTCGCCTTTTCTGCAGAGCTCAGCATGTATTTCTTTCTTTTAACAAGCAATCACTTTATTATTATTCAATTTATAGATACACATTCGGGGTGGACATAGCCTAGTATTGTGTAAAGCTGAAGCTGCACAAGAAAATTATGTGGCATAGGAGTTCACTGACCAGTGCCACCAAAAGGGTAAAACTCAGTATGACCTTCCAATAATGACTCACAGATAAGCAGACTCCTTCACAATTTTATGAATGTTTCAGTTATGTCTACACCTTCTGACGTTTGCCATCCATGGCAAATTGCGGTGGTTTTGAAAGCATCACAGCAAGAACAACGCATAGCTCAGTTTAAAAAAATCAGCAGGATTTTCACAGGACTGCAGAGGTTTTTTGACACCCCCCATCTGAACAAATACCCCAGGCTGAGCTGAGAACCTTCACTTTAGCATGCCTGGAGCTGTATCACGTACGGTGCATTTGACACAGCCGCAGAAACGTGGGGACGGAGCCTGCCCACCCTCTCCTTCTCTTCCTCCCCAGTTACTCCCTCTCAGGTAAACCGGAGTTGTGTCTATGCTGCTAAGTGCCCACAGCCCAAACTACAGAAGCAGACTTGCAAATTCTGGGCACAGATAGATGAACAACATCTGGCATATGGCACATAGTCCTTGTCTGCCCAGAGAAAACTTCAAGCATGTGCCATTTATGATAGTTCAAATGCTGGACGAGTCCCTTCTGTGACTGCTGTCAATGTGGCGAAAATACTGAAGTAGGGCTCACCTCCCAGAGAAAAGACAGCCTAACCGGGTTCACAGAAAAGACCTGCTTCAGACTGCAGGGTCCATGAGGCACTGCAGCACCTCCAGGAGATAAAGAACAATTTCAAACCGATCCACAAAAGTGTGTTTGCTTTTGGTGCAAGAGAGCAAATTAAAATCCTTTGGCTCAAGCACGTGAAGACAATTGATTCTGACATTTCCAGGTAGAAATATTAATTTTTTTTATATCCATTAAAAATATCAATATTTCAGGTTTGATATAACATCAGACACATTTTGGTAAACCAGACTTCGGAAAAGAAATTCTGCTTTTTGCCTGCTGCAAGTGTCACCAGCTTCGAGTATCCACGAGCCATGAAAAGAACTCCTTCAGATTTTTTTTCCTCAACTCAGTAGTAAAGGTTTAACCATCAAGATTAAGAATATAATAAGGCCTCACTTTTGAATCTTGAGAGCAAATGTTGTATTAGTCTCATCAAATACAAGGCTTAAATTTAAAAAATCACATCAAATCTAAGATTCAATGACTTGACTTTCAGGAGCTGGAATTAAAAAAAAGGCACAGAAAAATCACAAGATTCACCCGACATTCTTAAGATTGGGAACACTGCTGTTATTAATGACCAGTGGATGAAATACTTTCCTCATCAGAAGATCACACATACCGAGCAACTGCTTCAGCATTATTGCGCAGGAGTTAACCACCTGCTGTATGGTGGACTGCAGCGCTAACATAATTAGAGAGACAGTATGAGACAGTACAGAAAGCCTGATAAATAGCATTATGCTTCCGTTGTTGCTACAAACTTCTTCGTGAAATCTTTTTGTGCCTTGTTTTTCCCACGACTACAGTAGGGAGAGCGATCAGGTTTCCTCCATGGGAACTCCTTGGACACTTCAGGTAAAGTGCTATAAAACTAAGCATACTTGAGAAGCTTGACTCTGTATGTTGCCTGGACACACAGGTTGGACATGACTCCACAGCAGTCTTCCCCAGCATTTCATGTTTATTAACATAGTTATGGATCCCTTTCTTTGTTTGTACTTTCCACCCATTTTCCCAGTATGGAAAATCAGACTTACTGGTCTTTAGTTCCCCAGATCCCCTTGGAGAAATCTGTACTACATTGTCTCATCTTCCATTCCTCCAGTACCAAGACCAATTTAAAGGATATTTTACACAGCACAGTAGTTTGACACTTTCATATTTGAGCTCCTTTAGAGCTCCTGAGCAAATACCATCATCCCAACAATTTATTACTGTGTGTTTTATCCAATTGTTCTAAACTCTTTCTCACGGACATATTAATTCGAGATAGTTCCTCCAGCTCATTCACCCATGAACAGCATCTGATACAGAAATCTTCCCAGGCTCCATGATACTGGACAGCAAACCAAATAATTTGCCTAGTTTTCCTCCCACGGCTTTATCTTCTTTTAGCTTTCTATTATGCCCTGACCATGGTTTCTGGTTCCCGCAAGGTGCATAAAGGGCCCTCTCTTCCTTCATGAAGCTCTGAAGGATTTTCCCTAGTTTATGCCACATGGTGTTTTCAGAGCCATCAACCTTTTAATTAAGCACTGAACAGAATTTCTGGCAGGGTTCATCTGCATTGTGCCTCAGTTTTCTGAAAGGAACAAAGCTGCTACTAAGTATTGTTATTAGGGAAAAACTAAGCATGCTGTATTACACGGAACAAGAGAAAGAAGAAAAGTATTTTAAAGGGAAATGAGCTATTTTCCAACACACCATCGGAATTTAATCCACTACACAAACTTTAAGTCAGCATCCACATGCACACAGTACTCAGAGAACTTTCTAATCTGTGCAATAAAACACAATACTTCTCTATAGAGACAAACCCTGAGGTCCTAACTAAAAAAAAAAAATGATTTGTTTCTACCTAAAGATGGCCAATGCCAGCCCCCTCCAAAAAAAGCAAAACCCAGACGAGAAACATAACAAACCAGAACCTGACTTAGGACTTCAGGACTGGGTCCCACACTGTTTTCTATTTGAAGTTTGGCATTATAAAATAATCATTCCAGGACTGCGACCTTTTGTGCCAAGTTTCAGCCTGAAGCTGAGTTATTAACTGTAAAGGGTGGAAAAGTAAGGTATTTATAATGGCTCCAGTGGAATAACCTTCATTAGAACAGTGTGGATGGCGCTGCTATCAGAAAGACTTCTAAGAAGTTGGTGGGTGAAATTATAATTTATGTCATGCAGCACCTTGAGGCAAATTTTAAAACAATTATTTGTGAATGCTACAAAGACATTATCCTACAGCATTCTCATCAATAATACAGCCCCCCAAACTGATTCAGAAGAGGGAAAAATGCCATGATTCCAATTAAAGACAATAAACTGCACAGTCTGGTTTATATCCTCGGTATCCCATGAGCCTATACTCTAGAAATGCCTTTTTTCTCTGTCTGGTGACAGATATATATTAAAATGTCCTCTTGTCTACACAGACTGGTTTTTTTGCCCAACCTTTTTCTTTTATGGAGGATAAAAAAACAAAATTCATATTCAGCCCAGCACCTGCTGAAGCTGTCAGCTGTAGTGTTTGTCATATTTCAATCAAAGCTGAAGCCAGCCAGTCATTTTTATACGGCACAATCCCTACATACTCGAGGACCAGAATTAATGAATTAGCTATTGATTAAATTCCACTCTAGCAAATCCACCGTGGCAAATAAATGAACTACCCGGGGCACGTGTAGGCCACGGCCAGACATGTCCGGGCAATCGATCAGTAGTTAGTATTCTTTTGGGATATAAGAACAGCTGATGATAATATGACATGTAGGAAAAGGCAGTGTAGAAACAGAGTCTGTTTCTGGCTGAGCAGATTATAAAGTAGGAAGGCATTTTTGATCCTTTTGCATTCATGTGTTATGACATATTTAGTCTATATATAATAGCAGAAACATGCATAAGTGTTTGCAGTACAGACAATACAGACAAAGGCATACATAAGTTAAAGCCAAGGGCAAAAGATGAGATCCTGAATTGAGTTCTGATCATCAAACAAGCTTTGACTATATCTGTATGTGTGACAGAAAAATCGCAAGCTTAATTTCACCCTTATACAGAGACAAATGCTGAATTCAAGCAAAATGTAGACATGAGAAACAGCAAACCAAAGTCCTTAAGAGACTGGAGAAGCAAATCCATTCTGTTGGCCATTTCTGAAGGCTCAGATGTTAGATTTTTGTTATTTAAAAAAAGATTTTTTTTTTCTTTCTGTAAAAGAAACAGTGCTAATGAGCATGCATACTCCACCAGAAGTGTAACAAAATCGCATGAACAGTAACATACACACAGGAGAATTACACCAATTACACCAACAATAACTGTTTTATTGTTGGTGTAATTCTGAAAACTGCGTTAGCGAGCTTAGTTTTAGTCTGTCTTTGGAAGATATTAACTCCCAAAGAATCACTGCATCTGTTATTATTTGGCTGCTTCTAAGGACTGCAAATCTGATGCTCCCTTTACAATTAAGAAGTTTGCCCATGCCTGTGGATGTAGTGTATAGGCAGATTGCAAACAGTGGTTCAAGGAGACATAGATATGCATGCCTTTTAAGATAGCTTACTAATTCTTACTGTTGTGATAGGTGACTTTTTTTTACCCACAATTATTCTAAGTTTCCATTATCAGCATCGCATTGCTCCCTGAGCATTAATCTTCCTCTTCTTAACTGACAGCAAAATGTGATAATTTTCATTCCTCTGCACTTCTTCTCTTAACTACTTCCACTTACGCTTTATTTATTATCACGGCACAGTGATACCCAAATGGGTATGTACAATCAACCACGAGTGAGATTTCTTCAATTGCTCTTTTGGCCAAAAACTCCAAGACCAAAAATAACAACCATGAAAAATGTTTTCAAAGTGTATATTGAATTCTTTTATGCACCTGATTCAACTGAGAGAAGACAACCTTACATTCTGGTCCCCATTCCAGCCACAAATCGCTTTGATATATGAAAGCCACCTATAGCATAGTACCTTGAGCCAATTATGTGAATAATGGGTGCTGACAGCTGCTTTGGCTCATCTTCCACAGTTGTAATCTGGGTCCCGTTGCTTCTCGCACAGGCATACACGGTGCAGCCTTCAATCTGATGAAGAAGAACATGAGTTTCACATACTCAGCTGCAGAAATTATTCAGCTCTGCTACTTGTTTAGACTTCTCTCTTCACCCAAGACGTTATTCTTTTCTATTTCACAGATTCCACACAGCCAGGAAAATACCACAGCTTTGAGATAAGTATATCTACCAGAGCTATTCTGCGCTGTATCACATATTCCCACACCGTTTTCAAAAAAAGGGTACGTGCATCCCTCTGGCACTAATTGCTGTTTCTGTTAAATTATCACCAACAGGGTTGCAGTGAATTTGTTTTACTGTATAGATATGTAGAATCTGGTACACAACACTAAAAAAAAAGTACTTTGATTTGCGGCCTTGAGTAAGTTTTCTACGCCTACTGTGTATTCTGACACAAAAACAAGGATAACTTTTCCTTAATATTTTCTATTCCTTCATGTCTATTCTGGAAAATTACAAATGAAAAATGCAAATAGGAATCATACACTTTGTTATGAAAAATGCCACAGAAATAAAAAAGTACTCCTTCAATTCTTGGGATTAAACTAAGCAGAGGCAAAGTGAACTAGCTAGTGAAGGATGGTAACATTGTTCCTGTATTGTCAACAGAGAAGTTACTCAAAATAAAAGAGCACAAAAAATGAAAGATAATGCAGTAAGATTACCAGTGAGATGCACATGCATCCAAGATAATATTGTTTCCAGAATAAGAAGAAAAAGAATCAAAAGAAAAAAAAATTAAACCCAGCTTATTTTGGTTTTACCTATCACACTGATGTAAATATAAGTCCAGTATAAAGACTAGGAAAGCAGAAGAGAAGAATAATTAACATCTCAAGCAACAGAAGGTGGCCATGGTAAATTAATATAGAGGGTCTATAAGTGAGGCAGTACACTGAATTTGCATTGTTATTGAGAAAAGACAAATGTGTTTCCAAGCGGCATTCAGAAAGTCGTATGTGTATTCATGGATGGAGGTTTGCTGTTTCAGAGGGGCTGCAACATGGAAATCTGTTACAGTATGCCTGTCTGTGATGTTTATTTATGGCATGTAGTAACTGGATGCAAATTTTCAGAACAAAGTATACATGATACTACTAAGTCCTTCTCATATATAATGCAAACCAAACCTGAACGAAGTAGACAGGTATAGTTACAATTAAGTGTCAAACTGCATTTCTTGAATATATTAATACAACTTAAGGAGAGAAAGTAATTATTTGTTCTTTTCCTTTTATTCTGCACACAGTATTTTGCCTTTCACTAGATATATGAATAGAGAGGCAAAGATACAGATAGAGAAAGGGAGAGGCAAAGAAAAAATATTGTACTTATTAACAGCATAAAAAGTACTACTATGATTTCAGAGATCAGCTCTGCTTCCTCCTCAGAAGGATAAGGAGAAAAAAAATTATAAAAGGATGACAAATGCAATATCATTATTTCTCTGTGCTGATATATTATGCATGCCTGATGTTTCTAAAACAATTGCAATTTCCTTTTAATGAGTAGGAGTAGAATCTTTGCCTCTTTGTAATATATGTTGAGGCTTTGCTAATGTTGTAGCACAGAAGCATTTAGGGGAAAGTAAATGGAGTTTTGATGGTTTGAAAAAAGATAATGGAAATTTGTATTATGAAAAGTGTACACAGACCCAAAATATGCTGAAAATAAATTTATGCCTTGTATGTATATACACACAAACATCCGTGCAAATATATGTCCATGTATGTAAAGAAATTCATGAAACAATATTCCGCTTGGAAATGCACATATTTGATGTAAAATTAAAGTATATGACACACCCCAGAAAAGATGTTCTAACCTGTATATCATATACAGTGAATGGAGACAAATCTGCTAAAAGAAAGGACCCTGGCTCGTTCATTCCAGTCTTGTACTGCTTATTATTTACATAGATAGAGTACTCTGTGACAACACCATTTGGGTTTGAAGGCGATGTCCAGATGACACGTACAGCTGTACTGTTGATGATGACAACCTCTGGAGGGAACATGCCCTCAGGCTCTAGAAATAAAGGAAGAAACTGAATAAACTCCAGCTGTCTCTGCAAAAGCACTTGTTTAACCAAATGCAGATTAGTATTTAGGTTTAGCAAAGGGTTCACTGCTTATCTGCTTTCCTCTGATGAAGTTATCACAGTCTGTAGTCTTCTGTAAATTGGCTTATTATACTCTCAGTTAGAAACCATGAGAGCTAATGGTAAAATGCTTTATACCAGCAGCATAGTGTCAATCATCAGTAGTATGTGGCCAGTGAGATACGATGATAAATTATTCACCCATCTGCACTGCCAACATACAAACATTATTTTTATGTCTCCCCAATCCTAATCCTTCCAAAAAAAAGAGAAAAACAGAGCATTTTGCTTTTAAAGCAAAACCTGAGACCAAAATACTTTGTCTGGTGGAACGTGACGTTATCAGCCTCGTAGCTGAAGCACTATGAAGCAATATGCAATATTGTCATTATGTAAATGGTTTTGAATGTTGATTACTATAGGTAATGATGAAGTCTAACACTTATTTTAAAAAAAAACCACAACACCTTCTTAGCGTTAAATTACATAATTATCTAAGCATGTCAGAAATAACCATGCAAAGACCTACTTTTATCATAAGAACCCATCTTTACCAGTTGAAAAATTGTCCTTGCGATCGATTCTATTTTATAAACAAAAGGTGCTGACCTTTGGCATCAGAAAGGAAATGGAATCCTCACTTAAAGTGCTTTGCTAATGACCTGGAACACTTGCTTCTGAGGTAATGATATTATAATGTTTATAATGAGACTTTATAAAGCAAAAAGATTAGAAAGACCATTCTAAACACATTTCAGATTCACAATTATTTTTTTATTTTCTTCCTCCCCCCCCCGGCCCCTCCCCCTGCACTTGCCCACTGGCATAGAAATGACTCATAAAGAATTTTCTCTGAGGCTGAACTTACACCTAGAGTTTCTGGTGACTCGGGAAAGGTCCTGTGTATGACTGTCAGGTCAAAAGCGTATCGCTTCACAGAGCAAATCTTTTAAAAAACCCATTAATTGTTTCTAAATTCCACCATTTATTGATATGAACTCAGTTCCAAACTTCGTGCACACAGATAGGAGTATGCAGGAGAAGATGAGAACAAACTGGGTTAATATCTGCTATTAGAGCTTTTGCTTCTGTCTCAGTGGGACCGTTTATTGATCTACCACATGATGACAACCAGCACTTAAGCATTTTAGCGTTTTAGCCCTTTTTCCTTTTATACCGGAAATTTTATAATGGAAGGATGACTGATCTCAACCCTAACAAAAATCAATCAATTTCATTCTCAGATTTTAAGCCACGCCACATTCGCTGCTAACCAACCTCCATCTGAGGTAGTCACATGCACAACTTCACTGTTGATGCTGTGGGCTCCGTTAAAAACTTGAAAAAATATCTGATACTCTGTGTTGGGCTGCAAATCACCTATGACTATAGAGTTTACATCAGCCTGGATCCTCAGAGATCTTCTATCATCAGTAGAATTCAAGAAGAGGGTGTAATATGCAACATCTCCTTGCAAATCTTGTAGTGCTAAGAAAAGAAAGGAAAAACATTGGGAGATCAACGGGGAAATATTCAGTCAGCAAGTTTTTTATCAACAACATTTATGGTGAAGAGAAAAACAAATTTTATGCAGACCCCCTTACTTAAAAAAAGCAAAGATTCCATCAAGTGCCTTCAATTTCACCCTTATAAGTAGAGACGCAGACTGCTCTTCCAAACTTGTCAAAATCATTAACAGTTCATCATCCTATCTAATACTGGAGAAAGCTTTCTTTCTCTAGACATCCCCATGATGACAATGGAATCTGTGAAGTAAACAAATTAATAGGCGAAACCCACTGCTAGCAGTGGCGCGCAGACCTTGCAGCTTGCCACTGCGAAAGGACGGCTTTCGCCCAGATAGAAGGAAGAGAGCAAATCAGATTGCTCTACGGCACTAGTTTAAGATGGAAACCTCTAAGATTTTTTTTTTCCTTTTTGCTCCTTCCCTTCAAAAACCACATCCCTACCCCACCCCAAAAGCACTGAATTCCTGTGTTAGTCCTCTAGCCGTGAATAAGGGGCAAGTGCCTATGTCTTAAATTACACGTACATTCAACTTGACACAGATGAACTTTTGGCCATAGTGAAAATCTACGTGTTATTATTTTAGAACAAGCGTGATAGCATCATCTACATGTAAAGCTGTGATACACTCAGAAGCATTATATTTACAGGGGAAAAAACCAACTCCTCACATTTCTTCCTAAAATGTGTTTTGCCCAGCACTAGTTTCCCCAGTGAAAGGAAGAAAAAGACCAGTGCCATTTTCTGGCTGCAGAGGGAAGGACATTCATTGGTCTGAGCTAGTAGATAAAAAAGGATGCCAGGCAAGCCTTGCTTCTCCATTGCACTAACTCAGATAGAGTCTGTCACCTTACCTGTCCTTTGTCAAACAGTTTAAGTTCAGATCTGATCAAATGCAACTGCATTTCCAGTAGGCACCAAGATGAAAAGAATAATTATGACAAAAACTTTAAGCACCGATACATATTGCTTTAGATAACACACTGTACCACTGAACAGGACTCAGCTGTCTGGGAAATAGCATCGATAAAAGCCAAAACCATATTTGCACATTTAATAGTGCACAGTTTTGTCATAGAAATTCTTAGTCAAGAGTGAGCTGTTATTTTTATTTTAAGTGGTACAGATACAAGTCCTGAATCCTCAGAATTCAGAAACCTTCAGTAGGTTTTCCAGAAAAAGAAAACTAGCAAGGCAACTTCGATTAAGGACTCCCAAGTTCCCAAAGAAAACAAGAAAATCATTTTAAAACTAATATTATGAAAAAATGAAACATGGGTATAGAAAATAGTTAATATGCTCATTGCAACATAAGAAGTAATAAAACATGATAAGGTTTTCAAATAACGAATGGCCCTGTCTTGGTGTTTAACCTTTGCATTCACAAACATATATGAAGAAAATTTCTAAGGTATGAAAGAAAATAAAACCAGATTGCATTACCTACATCTAGAAGGTCAGGGGTTTAGATTACTAAGGTAATGAAACTTCAGTGAGCTGCTTCAGATCTATTACATTTGTCAGTTTTTATAAGCATGCTTACTTCAGGCATGCAATTATAAAATAAAGAGACTACATTTGTTGCAATTCAGCACCCAGTCCTTATAAAATCATTTGCATGTAAGTCATGAAGAAATTCCCCACTGCTGTATTAGCAAAGCAACTAGAGAAATTGGCTAAATTCACTTTAAGGAGGAGAGCAAAACGAGAGAGAAAGGGGATCCTCGCATCCTGAAGGAATGTATATGTAAATTTTCATACAAAGAGATGAAATATACCCCAAAGACAACAGGATTCTGTGTACTACTACTTTGTAGATTTCTCATGAGTTTGCATTAACTATTTCTTCCCTTTCATTATTCTCATTCTGCAGAAATAGCATCTAATAAACACAAACATGAGTGAGAAATAGCAAAATGTGCACTTTTTTTTCCTTATTTCTTTCCTCTCCTTCCAAGGACGCTTAGGTATCTTATAAATCAAGACAAGGACTGTGTTTCCTATGAGGGCACGGCAGACCAACGTAAGTGATGGCAGGTTAACATCTAGTTACTGGAATAAATACTAAGCACACTTACTTGGTTTTGACCATTCCACTTCTACAGCAGTATGATTAACAGCGTGTGCAGTGAGGATACTTCCTTTCTCTGGTAATCCCGCTAATGTAGTGGCTATCACTTCTTCACTTGATGTATATCCTACCTCGTTGTGCACTATGAGCTTGTACTCGTATGTTGTGTACCTAAGACATTTTAAAAATAATTAAATGGAACGAAAAATGCAGACGTAGAAAACATTTGCTGTAAACCCTCTGCCCGTGCCAAAGTTGTGCTGTTTCTTCCCTCCCTCTCCAACAAGTGCAGCTGCATGGTTTGCACCAATGAAGACTCTGTAAGAGGGGTCTGTTTTTTGGAAATAATTCAGCACCATTAACATGGTAACAAAAATAAAACACATTATTTCACTTCTTCATAGTTGTAGCTTCTGAGGTGTTGAGAGATTATAGCTCAATTCAATATGTAATTACAGCAGTGGCAACCTGCCAAAATTTGGATCAGAATTTAATCAAATGAGGCTTTTTTCCTCTTTTGGGAAACCCATTGATTTTAACTTGCAGAGTCTCATTTGTAAAAGTGATTCACCACACAGCCAGGACTCTCCCACTACAGAAACATCAAAAAAAGTGCCTAGGAATGCAAACTCATTTAATAAAGTAATTTTCTCAGAACTCTCTATATTCAACTTGCACATTTTTATTAAATACCTCATGTGTATTTAGTAAACCAAGTGACTCACTCCATAATTTCTTCTCTATATCAAATGGCATACTAATGTATTTTAAGTGGAATTTCATAATCTCAAAATTAATTCCATCATGAAAAGCCCCCCACAAAACTACACAATCACAGAAACACAGGATCATCTTGTTCAAATTTTCACTGAAGCTGAAGCACTTTGGGATCGCTGTCTACAAACACAACAAAGGAAGATACAGTAAATGCCTAATATTTACAGATTTCTCTACAAAACAAAAAGTCGCTCACGTAGTATCTTTACTTTTTTTCTTTACTGCTTTACTATAGCACCCTATATTATGCAGCCATCCAGTCTGATTTTCAAAAGAGCTAAGTTTTAACAGTCCCACTAAGAAGAAAGCAAAGTAATGGGAGCTCACTAGCTCTAACTGTAACGATAGGCATTGTAGAGGAACGGTGACAATATACAGAACACATCTTATTTCCCTCTCTGCGCTTTCTGTTGCTTGCAAATGTGTAGTAGTTTCTTGGACATTGTAGCACAGGTGCAATCAAAGATGAATGGAATCTATTCTTGCAATTTAATGAGGAGAATTTGAGATTCATTTTTTGATCCATATTTCCAACAATGAAAGTAAAAGAAGTTTGGCTTAGCCTACTAGAAATAAAAAAGCCGTCCGAAAAAAAAAAAAATCATTATGAAAATAGAATTCTGGCAGGAATATAACAAAAATTCACTAATTCTGAGACATGCTTAAAACATGACACAAATGAAAATAGATGCTGATATATGGATTTTCTTTCTGTGAAAAACAAGGCTTGAATCTTTCTGCAGCATCTTCTCTCCAGCCACACACTCATCCTGAGTTGTTGACTGCAAAAACATAGCTGCAGGTTGCAGAACCCTCCCCAAAAGAAGTGTTCAGGTGTACGCGAGGGTGAGGCACACTTTTCTGTCTATAGCTCCTTCAACCCAAAAGGTCATTGTGCCTAATGACTTGTCACTGAGACCCTGTCAGAATTTATTGCCCCCTCTGAACTGCTAACATAACTGCTGCACACATCAGTGCTGCTGAAATGAGCTAAACTAAAACTAAAGGAAATTCTATGTAGAATTTCAAACATGGTTTAAGAAAGAAATGGACACTTGGGCAGGATTGGGTAACAGAACAGTTTCATGATCCATTATTGCAATGGATGGAAATGAGCAGTGACTTTCAGCAAGTGGGCAGTGACGAGGCAGAGGCAGTAGCCCTTGGCTTGGTTTGGTCTGTACAACAGCCTGGAGCAGAGGTCACGTTCTGCTGGTCACATCATGCTCAGGAGGGATGCTCACACAGCTTGGATAAAAGTAAGCGGAAGCAACGTACAGATATTTGAGGGACAATGACTGACATGCAGTCCTCATAAAGCACTCCAGCACGCCAGCACAGAGAACACACACATCCTGAAACCATCCGTGAATGTTTCCCCAAGACTTTACCTACAAAAAACCAACGCAGAATCCATGTTGAATCTTCTGTTACAGGTTCTTCATGTGTGTGTTTGCTTGTCTTAAGAGTGGTAGCCTTGACTTCGAGGTGCAGAAACTAAGGCTGATCAAGAGCAAGTGCCTTGCTCTGTACCACACAGTAGGTCTGTAACATACTGAGAAACAGAACCCACCCTCTGTTTCCCACCTCCCAACACTCTGCATTTAACTATAATGAAGCTAACACAAAGCTGCCCTTAAATTAGATCTCCTGAGAGTGTGATAAATACTGTTCCTGCCTTTGGAGATATTAAAGCAATTGTTAATTTGCATTTTCAAACCAGGTAAGAAAAACAATGCTGAAACCAAGTTTCAGATGTTTCCCAGCTAGGACTTCTCAAACATTCATTCTGCCTGTGCTATGACTTTGCCAACACACAAATCTAGAGCATATGTACACATAAATCTAAATGTTTTGATTGCATGAGCATATCAATGCTAAAATTTCCCAAGATCTTTGTTTTCATTTGTTTTTCAGAGCAAAACAATATATGAGTCAAGAATGACAGGCTAATAATAAATGCCTGCATATTAGAATGATTAATACCAAAGATGATGACAAAAAATATTTCATTACATAATTAATATGTTCACTACATAAAGACACAAGAAATACTTTGAACTATTAAACATACACTATACAAAATGCCAGCATTTGTTTTTATAGTTTTTGTAATCTCACCTGCTAAGACCCTTATCTTCATAAAACCACTGAGTTCCTGAGTAAATATTGTGCCACAGATTTAAATCTTCAGGGGGATTTGATGCAAGTGGTTGCTGGATTTTACGTCTCAGGAGCTCATATCTAACACAAAAGACAAGCAGAACACCAGGATTATCTCAACTAATGTTATTACACAAAAAAAAAATCAGGGTTTTCTTTTTTAAAGCCACACATTATTTTGTTTTTACAGCTGTAAACTTTCTGAGATAAACATTCTTTTTAATGTTTCATGATTTAAAACATTCAATTACTTAAAAAAACTACTTTGAAAATGGCAAATGAAGCACTTCCATTTGAAATAATGAGTTTATTTAATGATTTACAGATTTTAAACTTGTGGAAATGCTATGAAGATCAAGCCCAAATAGCCCAGTAACGGTGTCTCATACAGACTCGACTGATGCCATCTGATATGCACAGGCTGCTACAGAATATGAAATGACAATGTGTCTCTCTTGCAAACGTGCTGAAACATATAGCACTGCTATTACTATTTTACTGGTAGTAGCACCTTAAGTGTGCATTTGTGTTTAACGTGTGTTTGCAAATAACCACAGTGTAAAATACGGGTGACAAACAGGTGCAGAATGTTAACTGTTCCATCTGCAGACCTTAGCAAGGCACCTTTGCGTTTGGGTGGACGTTCACGATGTGAGCTTGAAAGACCAAACTATTTCATCCTGGTTTTAATTGGTACCTGCAGCTGTATTCCTGTCTCTGTTCCAAACAGCCGGTCAGCTAAAGCCCATCTTTCATCAGGTCAGCCACGAGACTGCCTGATTCGGACAACATGCCTTCCACCCATTCTGCATCACTCACTCTTCATCATCTTTTACACAAAACCTTTATGGAATTTATCAAAGATTAAATCACTTCTTGTCTACACCAACTAAAGGGCATAACATATTTTGCATTTCCTAATCATTCTGTGGATTACATAGAAAACTATACTCTAAATGAAACAAAATTATCTAGCATTGTTCAAAATCTTTAGGATTATTATTCTTTATTACATTTCACAGGCGTTTTTTAATTGGACTTTTGTTTCACTTTGATGGTTCTTTTTTAAGGCACCAGACGTTTGTACACTTCCTACCAGTTACAGAACCACTCTGGAATTGCTTTCAATGGTGGGCTGCAGGTTTAAGCAAACTATAGTTGCAATAGTGTTTCCAGTGATGCCCAGAAGGTAGGGTCATATACATATGTATTCACTTAAACACACAACTTGATTCTCTAAAGTGCTGAGCTGCTGTGTATCATCCTTTCCCTGCCCCCCATTTTGCAAAGGTGCTGCTGTTAAATTCCAGCCAAAAGTATGTGGATACTCGGGCAGATCTTAAAGACTCTCACTTTAGCTCTTATTTGTGGAAATGTTTCTTTCTGTGTTTAAGCATTCTGCAGAATGCCGTGGTGTGGGTCACCATCCTGTTGCAATGATCTTTCTGACCACTGACTTCATGTGTGATTTGACACTTTTCTTTTTTAGGTTAAGATCATCTCCAGTCTGATGAGGAAATGTTGGACAATAGCATTCCAGATTTGAGACCCTGAATTAAGAGGGTATTTAATAGGTACCGCATACAGTGATTTTGCATTGCTTTTAAACCAGAAATCAACTGAGAAGCTCTCTTACAAGAGAGCTGAGATTTCCTATGCTCCATGGCAGCTAGGACGTACATGTGTGACTTCCAACAACTTTTGCCCTTGCGTTTGGGGAATGATCCTCAACAGGTACAAGCAAGCGTTGTGCCACTGACCTTAGTGATGCCAACCGAATTACTGCAGAAGTTGGGAGTATAACCTCAGAAATTAAATAGTAAAAACTAATTAAACGCCAACTCTATCAAAACATTCAGATGACTTTATACCCCAAGAACAACTCTCACGTGAGTGCTTCATCAGTGTCAACAGAACCCAAAGACACATCATTACAGTTTTATTGGGAACAGTCCTGGCATATTCTGTCCAATGTATTTCATGAATGGTGATCATGTGTAAATCACCCCCACTGGCAGCTGCTGCTGCTAATCTGCTTGCTGCAGACTTCTTGCTCCATCATGCTGTACAGAGCAGCTGCTTCAGTGGTTGCTCTTGTTGAGGGCAGCATGGCACACCACGAAGGAAATGAAGGCTGCAGATGTAGGCTGTGCTGAATTACTTCAATAATCTATGGTAAAATGGTCATGTTGTTAACCCCAGAATAACAGAGACTGCTTTTCAAAAACTTCAAATTTTACTGTAGAGCAATCATCATTTCATTCCGTTGTAGTGTGCTCTAATTAAGCCTGAAGAAAGAGTCAAGCTACTGTGCTGTAATAACATACGCAACTGAAACGGCATTACATGATAATTATTGAACCCATCAGTGCACCTAGAAGAGAGCTACTAACCAGAACATATGGAGTACAGAGATATAATTCCATGCACAATGTTTCCCAATATGTTAAAGCACTAGAATGAAAGATTTGTTTGACTTTTTTTGATTGTGTATGTATAAAGATATTTATTTTTATAAATCTTCATGCGCTCAAATACCTATATTTTACGCACTCAAACACATTTTTTTTTATGTGTACACACACACACACACTCAGTAACCAACAGATTCAAGTCAAGACCCCCCATCCCACCACTCTAGACAAATCTCAGAAGAGACACCTTTCTCTAGTTCCTGTGGTGAAATAGCCTCCAGCCGGCTATACCCAGCACTTCCTTGCATTTCCCATTTTTGGCTCTGCCACCAAACTTTTAGCATTTTAACTTCCATTGTTCTCACACACTCTCTCATTTCCAATTTATTAATCAGGTAACTTTTGAAGCTTATTTCGTGTCATCACACTACCGTGGTCACTTTCTCTTCATGTAGAATAACCCCCACAGAGTATTGAGAAAATTGGATGTGTTAAATATTTATGTTCACAGGGATCTCATACTTTTCTTGTCATTTTGTTGGTGGAAAACATGTTGCCTGAACTGACCACCAAAACATGGCTGACGCTGCAGCCCAAACCAGTTATGACTTTGCAAATATCCTGCGCTTGCTCCTTCTGGCTCTTCAGCCAGCACTGATCTGGAAGACCCAGAGCCTTCCTGAATGTGTTCTGCAAAGTAAATGCCACAGTACAGACATCACACTTGCTTTAAATAGTCCTGACTCCTCATAAGTTCAAAACAGTTCAAAGCTCATCCTGCTATCTGCTTCTAAACATACCCACTTTCCATGAGTCCTGAACCCACTCATGGACTCCTGAACCCTGAAGAGGAACTTCAAAAGGTCAGAAATGAAGATACCGCATCATAAAGTTTGCATCGCCCAGAATTTTCTGAATCAGGTTCAGGTAAGGAGAAGAAAGCTGCCATCTCAGTTGCAACTAAAAGCTTACCTCAGATGAGGACCATTCGGCCTTAGCGGTGGTTGCCAAGAAATGGCAATAAAGGACTCGCTGATTGGAGTCACAGATAATGGACTAACACTCTGAGGAACTGTTGAAGGTGTAGTCACGCTGGTAGGCAAACTCTCTGTGCAGCCTCCTAGAAAGCCATCGCCTCCAGAACAGGCTATTACAGTGACCGAGTAGTTTGTATAGGGTATAAGATTAGTCACCAAATGACTTAACATTGATGAAGTATTCCCAGTAATGACAATTCGTGGATCAGGCATGCGAATCTCATAGTTAAGGATTTCACCATTCTGTATCAGAGGAGGTTTCCATGAGACCTGAAAGAGGAGAAAAAAAATGTCAAAATAACAGAAGTCTTTCAGTCAGAATGCAGAAATAGAGACACAACATGCTACAAATGGACACAAATGTGATCTCAAGATGTACTTCTCTTTCTTCATCAAGACAGACTGTGTATAACCTTTACCAGGTAACTGTAATTTGATTTTTAAAGGTGCATCAGTTAGAAATCTAACCTCCTTTAATTTTAGTGAGGGTTGCAGTAACCGTTGTAGCTATTGCAAAATCTGCTGTTTAGCTTCACCAGTAAAATGTGAATGCTCCACTTCACTCAGAATTCTGTGACATGTTCAGACGCAATAGCAGAAGTACAATAATTATCGTAAGTATCACTAACTGTCATTTATTTTCTTATGGTATATTGCCTGGTGCGCTCATCTACTAATGGGAGAGTAAAAAGAAACCTTATTTTGTGTTTGCACAATTTTCAGAAACGTGTAACTGCCTTAACTCCTATGAGAAACAAGATTTGTTGGCACTCTCTGTATGATGAAATATGCAGGTTTTCTCTTTTATTTTTCAGTAATAAATTACAATGGTAAATATCAGACAAAAAACAGGCACAATTTTCCATTTTTAGAATTATAAAATCATGCTGAGAAAACTATCACAAAACCCCCGAAAATTACATACAGAATTCATGTTATATATATACATACTGCTACACTTACTGTGGTTTTACTGTTACTAAACTGAGGTTAGAGGTTGGGGTTTTTTTAAGTTTTTCTTTTTTTACGTATATTATTCTATATAATTATTCTTACCAGCTCTAGTGAGGAATCACACTCAAATCATTGTACCATAAAGTGCAAGGATGTTCTCAATTCTTTTTTAAGGCTTTTTGCCACAGTATCATGACAGAGGGGACTTTAGACGGACACAATGAGGACATGTAACTGTATTAAGAATCTCCAAGTTTCATAAAGGTAGTTTAGTAGCATCTATCAATCCTTCCGCCCAGTGTAGGAATACACCTCCAAGTCCCAGTGTAGGAAATACACCAGCTTTGCTTTGTTCATCCCTGGGACTGTTCTCCTTGCCATTGACCCACTCATCTATAACAATTGCTGTCTCTTTTCCTCCCAGGCATGGGATAATTAAGGATTGAATCCAACATTGCAAAAAACACAGAACTGAGAAAACCTAGATGAAGGTATGTACAGAATAAAATGAACAGTGATAATATTGAAGTGTTAAATAGCAATACCGAGATACTTTAGTTTAAGTTGAACTTTTTCCTTAATTCTCTCCAGCCTCCAAAGTAAGTATCTTTAAAAAGGTACATGCACAATTAGACACGGCCATGGAAACAGAGAAGCTTGATTTATAAAATGATTTTTAAAGGACCCTTGGGGATTAGGAAATGTTATATCTTAGGTACAGAAGGACCACTTAGGCCGTCAGACTTGTAAGAAACCTGGCAGCAAAGTACGGGAGAAAGCTGAAGGATTTTGATAACAGAATCTGGAATACTATTAAACAGAGAATTAGAAACAGGGTGATCTTGAGTAAAGACAGCACAAACAAGATTATTGGTGCCCACATAGGAAAGGCTTAGCCCTGGCTAATTATCAAATGCTGTATCCAGATTTCTGTTACTTCTGGCCCCAAATCACGATCAAACAAATAAAGAAAATGCTATTGATGAAACAATGCAAAATTTCACAGAAGGTAGGAATTGATTCTGCACCATTCTGACGGACATTGAGCAAAACTCTCATTTTGAAGTAGTTCATGTGATCTAGCCATAAGCTTAGGAAACAGAGAAGAATGGATGATTAGCACAGACAACAGAAAATGTTGTTTTCAAGTGCAGGAGAAAGCATTCAGGTCAGTAAACTTCAGGTGAAATTTCCAATCCCAATGCTTTTTGTTGCTACCATACTGCACCCACTGGATGCACTGTATACGTCACAGAAAGAGGGGAATGTGCGTGGTTCACTTTTATTTTCAGGGACGTACCTTTGAAGTTGCTGGAAGAAGCACAGAAGACTTTAAGGTCTGACACACTACAGCAAAACACACATTTCTGCAACCATAATTATGTTAGTCTTTTTTGAGGTGTAGCACCTATCCTGAAATTCTTCCTCGGTGAAGTGTGACTTCATAAAGACAACATATTTGAGGTCTTTTTTAGGAATATGAATACAGTAAATCTGTCATTATCAGTGAAAAAACCCCTCTCACTTGTTGCTTAATGCAAGGTGGCTTCTAATAAAAGAACTATACGTCCAATGCTTTGGAAAATTCCTGGTACTACTCTCTCAGAAGAGAAAATTGTCCAAAAATGTTCACCTTGTATCAAATCTTGTTTTATTTCCTGGAAGAGAGGAGGAGTTATTTTTTAACATTACATTTTAGATGCCTAACTTTTATGTCTAAACCCACAAAATTCCTCTAATAGAACTTGCACAAGATTCACCATACACTGTCACCCCTTCACATAAAGGAACATTAACAACATGGGCAGGAGGACAGATGCTGCTCCAGAACCTCAGCTCCCGAGTTTTATACAGCATGTGCACTAGCTGGTAAAACTTTTAAAATCTCCCAGGCGTTACTTTGCAGCATTTGCACTAGCAGATAAAATACCTCATACTGTACATAACATAGAAGCTGCATGTGTCTTACACTGGGAAATTTCTCTTTTTTTTTTTTTTTTTTTTTTTTTCTTCTTCTGAGAGAAATGAAAACCAGGCTGAACAAAAAGAATATTCAGTCAGCAGCATGACACAGAATGCAACTTATTTTTGTCTGGGCATGGATATCTCATACAAAGATATGTAGATCAGTTATCGCTTTGGTTAGTATTCTTTTAAACTAGATAAAGGGATGACCAAGGATACTCACAGTCACTGCTGTGTCACTTGACCTGCTTTGAATTACATACGTCACCTGGGAATGACAGGACATGCAGTTTCTGGCAAACTTCTCTTGTCAGAAGGCAAGGGGCTGCCTGACCCATACAGTGTAAATGCAGCTGATGAAGCCAGCCTGGGTAACACACATGTGGCACTACTGGACCTCTTCTCCACTTCAACGTGCCAAGGTTTGAGGTAAGAGCTTGGCAATGCATGAAAGCAGGAAAGCTCACTAGACGGGCTGTGTTGGAAGCAGTAACAGTTTGTTCATTGATTTGAAGCTCAGCACTGAGACCATGAAAGAGGATGCCCATGAGGAAGAGAGAATAAGGTAACTACTGGGAGAGATTAACTGATTCAATGTAATGACTCTGGAAGCTGTCATTTAAAGATCAAAGCACCTTATTTTCTCCACCACAAAATTTAAAGAGACAGAAATTAGCCATTTTCCCCCCATTAAACAGTTATAACCTTGGAAATCTTTTTTTCTTTTTTTTTGACAGCAGTTGGAACCCTGCAATTTAATTCTGAGCTATGTGAAGAGAGGCATTGGCACATGGGTAACTATTTTACTGGTTCAGGCCTGGCTTCAACAGTTAGCTTTTAAATCAGTGTGTTTGGCTTCCTTTTATTCTCATTTCTCCTAGCTACTGCTTGTAACATCTACAAACAGAATGTAATAAATACACTACTGAGAGCTTTTCACTGCTGGCCTCAAAGCACGTTGTAAGTCTCAAATTGCAAGTATTATTATTCCAGTTTTACAGATGAAAGGACTAAATCCCAGACTAAGTCACGTATCAGAAAGAAGCAAAACTGAAAACAAAGACCTGCTACCCTAATTCTGCCTTCCAACCACTGGACTATAGTCCTCTGCCAACCCCCCAGCCCCTGCAAAAGTAGTTGGGAGATGAATTTCCTTATGAGTTCTTATCTACCTTAACAGAAATTATAGTGGGATTCAATCAAGAGCCAGTATCACACCAGAAAAACAAATCCTGACAGAGGTCACTGATAATTATTCTCATGCACTTTGCCCATGAATTACATCCAACTTCAGCAAGCACTACCACAGAAGAACGGCACGATCAAGTTTGCAGTAACAGATTGCTACTACAAAAACTTCTAGAAGCACTTAGCTTGAGTAGTGGAAAAACAGAAAGAACATTAATTTACGATCCTAAACACCTACTACAGTAAAGCGTTTAAGCTATATCAAAGGCAGGGGGATAACGCTGATGAAACCCTGATTAGTTCACCCCTGTATGATCTGTACCAAATGAGCAAGCTGTGCAAGAAATCACAGTCCTAAAATGTGGAAAACCTCTAGTGTGCAAGTTAAGGTTGTTCCTATGGGTGTTGGAGTATCCTAAGTCGCTCAAGCAGCACTTATGTGGGGAATAAACCAAGGTCTCACTGACCTTAGCAGCATTACAAGGCAATCTTCACACAAGGATTGATCGCTCCTAAACAATTTCCCCAATGCACCAGGCATACCTGCATAAAACTGGAAGTGTGGTGAATAAAGTCCAAACTCTTTTTTTCTCCCCAGCGCGAAGCTGCTACGTAGGCTTACTGCATCTCCCTTTAGTGTACAAGGCCTAGGTATCAGGGTTGTTCGTATTCTCAAAATTATGTTCTTAGGCAACTGCAGTCTGAAGCATTTTGAGAATGAAATAGCGACAGGGGGTTTTAACCTGGAAGAGAGGAAGGGTCTCCACAGCCTCATTCTCTACCACACAGTGATCTGCAGAGGTAAAACACTGAAGGATCACCTCCCTGTTAGTCACCAACTTCAGTGACCATGGAGTTATTACCATTGCTTCCAACGTTCTGTAATCAGAACTTCACAGGGCAGCAAACATTAACATGTGAGACAAAAAAACAACTCCAGAACATATGCCTATAGCTGTAATTCCATAGGAAGTGGAAAATAGATAAACACCTTCCTTTTCGCGGATGATACTCAAACTGTAACTACAGCGTATATTGCTTTAAATGTGTCTGTCAGTCATATCCATTCACAACAGCTGAAATCTTTCTCCCGTGTATTTTAGTCCCAGCCTATTTGCAGAACAACAGGCATTTAGCAGTCAACAGTCCAGCTTCTGAGCTAACGAAGAACAGAAGACAACTATAAAAATAGAGCCTTGTTTATTTGTGTTTGCTCACTTGCATATCCCATTTAGTAGTAAAATTTCAGAAATAGCTACTAGAAAAGTTTATCTCTCTGTAGCAGTAAATTATAATCTTCTGCAAAGAAAGAGTGCAGACTGCAGCTCTTGAAGATCCTGTGGACAGCAAACTGATGACATTGTTCAATCTGTAGGGTGGAATACCAGCTTTCTTTGCTGCAGCTTCTTCTATACAAAGAAAAGAATGGCAAGTGAACTGTAAATTAAGTGATTGCCATCTCTGAGGGTAACAACAAACATGAATGAGAATGGAATTAAAAAGCCTACAACCCTTCCTCAGTAGGGAAGTCATGAGGAAATACTTACGAAAAAGAAATAATCCATAGAGAATGAATGACATTGTATTAGATCAACATGCAAAAAAAGAAATTAGAAAGGAGAATGACAGTTTGGTGCTACAGAATCACCATGGCCCTTCATTATTAGCAGGCAACACATATAACATATATTAAGAGAGAAGAAGTCAATGAGATCATCATAATTTTCATTTTTCTCATTTTGCATCTAATCAAATTGCAGGAAGTTTCTGTAATTGACGTTATCATGAAGGAATAGCATGGCACAAGAAATATATGTCAATAAGGTACTTACTTCATCCAACCAGGATGAAACCATTCTCTTACAAGCTATCTAAGCACCAAAAAGAAAAAAATTTCCTTTCCCCTTGAGAGAAACATCAGGATTAAGTGCAGCTCATGCCAACTTCTATCTTGAGAAAGAAGTTATGCAAAGAATGACGGGAAATGGCTGCAGCTTCTTGTCTTATCAATGGTCCAGTTGGTGGCTCTGGCCAGCAAGGGAGAGCAACACAGGCAAACATCCATCAGCAAGTCTCCAGTTAAGCCAACAATCAAGACTACATCTGTCTTCCCCAGGCCGAAGCCCTCAAGGAACAACCACAGCAGTGAAAGGGAAGTCTTCCAATTGAAAGTTAAATGGCCAAAGTTGGAGAATTTGCATACTACAGTTAATTTAGTTCAGCGTACCCAGCCACATAATGCTTTTCCCACACAAAGAACTCCTTTAAATAATTATTCACTGTGTAAACCAGCCTCTTTCTCAAGCCACTCAACCTAGCTACATTCCCGAATGTCATATCAGTGTGAAGTGTGAGATTGAAGCAGCACAGCAATTGCAACCCTCACAAGAAAAGGAAACAATTTCTTTTATACTTCTGTACATTAGGGTATAGCAAATCTTGTGTAACAGGAATAATGTTCATGGCATTGGCATATACTAAATAAACGACTTTTGCAGTTGCTGAATACCTCCACTTCACTTTGGCATTTAATCAGCCACAAAAGCAGTTTATTGCACAGTATACTCCGCTACCATGAACATTATCAATTCAGCAAATATTAAAAAATATCATGCAGGTGTCACAGAAATGGGTACTTTAAAAATTATCGACAGCTTTACACTTTCTGTTGCACAAAGAAAGCAAGCTAAATGTTATGGAGAGATATCGGTCCATTCTGATTAAAATTAAATGTTAAAGGAGCACATACACATCAGAAGTGTTTATGCCAAGAGTGACCTGCTGTGCTGATATTTTCCTCCTTGCAGAGTGGAAGCTTTGGTCTATGAAAATAAGCTGTATGCTCAAGTGAGTACTATCCTGGAGCACTTTGAATTCTCCACATCCTCAAATCATTTATATTGATTCGATGACTAAATAAAGGAATGGAAATATGTTTCTCTTTTTTTGTAAATTCTCTCTGTTTTCAGGAGAAGTAAATATTTGCGCTCATGGTTTAGGGATTGGTTGCACTGACAGCTGAAAGCCCTATTGATTTGCAACCGTGGCTTGGTAAAGGAGCCTCTTGCTAATCTTTCCCACAGTGCCCTTCCGATACTTTCCGCTCTAACCTGGGAGGACAGCTCTCTCTAGGGCAAGAGGTAATTAAAATCTGCCTCCCAAAGAGATGGCTTGTTTTCCATTCTCTGCTTAAGAGTTACCATCGTAGACACTGAGTAAGATGAGAGCATTGTATAGCACAAGCAGATTCCACAAATTTGATTTGCACACTACACAGGTGATATATGCACTGCAGGCGTGGTGCTCAGGAGGGAAAGTATGCCTTTCTGGGACTCTCAGCAGGGTTTAAAAGCACCAGTGTAAAGCAATCCCAAACCAGATCCATCCTATTTCCACACAGGAAAACTTTTCAACCACTAAGAGGCAATCCTTGCACAACACTTCACCGTCGTTCTGCCTGTGCAACTAGCGTACTGCTGGGATGAAGGGGCACACGGGGTTTGCAGAGCAGCTATTCAGATCTACAGCCTAGTTTGAAAGAGCAGGGCAAAACCCACAAATGTTTTTAAAACCGGTGCTAACTTGTTCTTCTTGTAGTCTGCTAGCACAGAACAGTCACACAGGCCACAAGACAGCCTCAGCACCACAGCACAGCCCACTGGGGGGTCTCAGAGTCTTGCTACTCTGATGTGAACTTGCCATAAAATTGAAGGGAAGGGAAGACCACCACCACTAGCGAGCTAATCCATTTGACAGACCTGTAAGAAAACTCACAAGTAAGATGAGATCCCAGTCGCTTCCTCTGGTGCTCCCACCGCCCAACAAGCAGAAGGCGAGAAAACCACTGGGTGCAGCAAGCCTTGTCCATAATCTCTTCAGTTATGAAGTGCAATGAGCTCTTCTGCACCTATAACTTTATTTCAATTTTTTGCAGATATCATAAATAGTAATAATAAAAGCTAAAAAAATAAATCTCTTGCTGTCCTGGACAAGTAAGAAATTTTAAGACTTTTAAGATGTCTTAGAATCTTAGAAATCAGAAGCAAAGTAATGTCTCAGCCATGGAATACCCTCTTCACGGGAACTGTGCCAAGTATTCCCAACTCTCCCCCAATTATGATGACTATCAAATTAAACACCACTAAGGAAAATAAAATACTAGATAAATCAGAAGAATTTATGTCCGTATCAGCAAAGGATACCAATACTCTGTACACTGAGAGAGAGAATTTTTGCTGAAGGACAGATACTCAGAAAAGAGTATATTTGGAAAGGCATATACATAAGTCACTTTTCTCAATTAAATGCTGCCACCTTTTATTATTTTGAACATTTTAAGCTAAATATTTAACATCAAGAAAAACAAACAGTAAAACTGAGTCATGGAAATAAATGCATCCAGGCTTCAGCATCTTTGACAGAAATTAGTCTTAACAGACCAAACAAGCATGTGTCTCTTGGTGGGAAACACAAGCCTGAGACTACAAGAGCAGCAGTGACACACAATATGACCACCACTCATACAGAAGGTCATACAATGTAGACATTAAAGGGCTTTAAAGAGCTTTGAGTGTAAATGATTGACTGGGGAAGAACCAGGGAAAAAAAAGCAGTTGAACTCTTCGGCAAGAAAGGAAAAGAAATTTGAAAAGCATTGTTACATTGAAATTAAATTAATACAGAGTGAAGACTGCACTGCCTGATTTCAGGTTTCAGAAGGAATAAACGATCAAACTGACTTTCAGTATTGGTCGATTACTTAATCTTGGAGCTGAGCAAAAGACAATAAAATTACAACTGAGCACACACCTCTGATCTCAAGAAAAGACATCCAGTAAAGAATGACAAGACCTCTGATAACTCACAGGCTTTTAAAATTAGGATTGGGTGTTGACTGCACTTGGAGAAAGAAAAAATATGGGTAAGATATAAAATTATTATGCCCTTATCACATTAACTGAAGCATTAAAGGTTGCAGCGACTTCTTCTTTGTGCTCAGAGTTGAAGCCAATGTGTAAAAGCTCATGCAATAAAACGTGGACACGCGTGTAAGCATGCCATTGAGCTAGGGCTACTGTTTACTCAGCATTGCTGCTTCTGGTAAATCCATGAAAAATGCTTTACTATAAATTGTGGTGGATATTAAGATATATCTACAGAAGCACAGAGGGCAGAGTCCTGGAAGTAGATCGCCCAAATCTGCAATAAGCAGTCTGGCAATTCATCACAATTACTAGTGGTCGATCATTATTAATTCTTACGGTAACCATTGTACTCATACTGAACTCATTTGCTATTAACGTGGGGGTAACATGCAATTCCTTAGACATTAAAACATAATTTTAAAAGCTCAAGATTTTTTGGTCTAATGGTGAATAGCTTTTTTCATAGCTTAAAATTATGTGTGAACAAAGCAAAAAAATCAGCATTGGTTTACTGCTTAAATTCATACCCTCAAACTATTTAGACTGCATTGGTAACACCACTCTGTTTACCTTTTGAAAATACAATGTATACCAAAAATAATAAATCTAACAGATGAACTTCAATCTTATGCAAATGTCCTTTGTTTTGTGCTCTGGTGAGCAAGCTACTGTACCAATACTTTTGGCATTAGTACAAGACTGAATCCATGGAAGCATGTGTGTATTTACACAAAAGAGGCTTCTAAGCTACAAAAATCCCTCTTGTTTGGTTACACTAATTTCCCTTGAATGAAGTTTGTATGCAAGCCAAAACAATGGTAGTTATCCTGTCCTCTAGAGTTCATTCCCAACAGAACGATGTGAATAATTGAAAACTTCCTAGGTAGTCCTGTAAGACTCTTCTTTCGTAAATCAGGAGAACCACAATGCTACTTTTTTTTCATTAGCTATTTAAAAAAAAAAATCTGATAACTATATACAAGATTTAAGTACATAAAAAATCTTTTTACTTCTTAGCATTTTAATGAAGTCTTGAAATTTTGGAGAAGGTAGTAGGTTATCTTCTGATCTGATTAGGGAGTTAAAAGTAAGAATTCAAGTTTAATGTTCAAAACACGTCCGGTGTATAAGGAAGAAAATGAACTGGAGTATAATGCCAGAGGCTGGTGTAAAGGAAAAAGATGGAAAGGAATCTGCTGCTTTTGAGCCAAAGGACAGACACTAATTATTCAGCTACCCCTGCAGCAACGAAATCTGTTGGCTCAGCCAGTAGATGTCTCTCTTAAATACACAGTTGCTACACAGAAAACATGCTAAAGCCATGAGGCAATGAGAATTGTTCCTACCTTAACTGAATGCGGTCCCAACACTTCTGCATCAGGCGGCTGAACACCAGCAGGTCTTGACGGTCTCGTGGTAACTTCTGACCACGCGCTGCTGCTTGTGCCTCCATGAAGGGTGCTCATCAGCATTCTGTATTCAAATTTCTGCCAAGGGCTGAGAGCAGTACTCTGGTCAATGTAGCTCATGGACTGACTGAGGGGGAGAGTCACCACAGTTGATACTTGCTCCGTTCCTTTCACCCTCCTTTCTATCGTAAGGTTTTCCACCAAACCATTCGGGTGAGCAGGTGGTTGCCAGGATATGACCACAGAAGTTGGAGTGTCAGAGTAGAGCTCTGGAGCAGGAATACCCTCAGGCGCATCTGGAAGAGTCCGTATTGCTGGGGTCTCGGGTGAAAGAGAGCATCCTTTAGAAGTGCATCCTTCTACCTGAAACACATAGACTGTGTAAGGATGCAAGTCTTGTACAGTGCAGTTAGATCTAGTTCCCAGCACTGTAGCATGCAGTTGGCCATTTTGGTAAATATTATAGTGAGTGATAATGCCATTTTCCTTTAAAGGATGCTGCCAGGTGATGCTTGCTGCCCTTGCTGTAACATTCAATAGAAGTGGTGGATCTAAAGGCCCAGGTTCTGTAACAGGAAAAAAAAAGAGGAAAGGAAAATTACTAATAGTCTGTGATTTGTAAAAGTCAGCATTAGCAAGCAGTACTCATCAAATGAGTCTCAAAATGACAAAAGCCGTTCAAATCTACCAAACAGCCTATTTCTTCAGAAACTGTAGGCCCAGCTATTCAAGGGATGAATGCGTCTCTCTTATCAAAGGCAAGCTGCTCTGTCAGCGTACTTTCCCTCCTCTCAACCTTCCTCCCTCCTTCTCTGCATCTTTTTTCCTCCTGTGTCTCAAAAGCATCCTATCAATGCTGTTAGCATGTGGAGAAAGTGTACGGCTAAGTATCGATATAGAACTGCAGTTCTAGCTTTTGTTGATATTTTTCTAGAGCGCTAGCTACTAATTGCAACCAATGGCACAGGCATAACAAAGCTGCATATTTTACAGCCCAGTAAGCCCCTACTGCATCTCTCATTATATATTCAATATTTTACTTCATTCTGTTTATAATTCTAATCCATTTTTTGCAATTTATCTACTCCCTGTTAATATTATAGGTGATTTTTTACTGCGACTGTGACAGAAGCTGCCGATTTAGCTCTTTCACCTACTGATAAATAAACAATGCACAGATCTGACCTTTAGGTTAACAGGTTTTATGCTTGCTCCACTCAGCACTCTAACTGATTCAATTATCATAAAGGTTCAGGAGCTTCCATGAATACTGAAAAAGACCGACCATATGCCTGCATAGGTGTTGTGGAACAGCAAATACTCTGCAGCCCTCCAGAGAAATTCCTTAATTGTAAATAATTTCACCATGCGACACAATCAAGTCACCTTGAATGCAAAACCCTCAGCCTGTGGAGGCAAAGTGTTATTTAAGCTTTACTGGGCTGCGTTAAATTCTGCAATTTGAAGGGCTGTTAAGTTTTTCAATTGAAATTTCATTTAAAATGCAGGTGCTTTTTATTATATTGAGGCTTTACTGCTCTCTAGGTACAAGCAAGAACATGGTGCAATAACACAAATCTGGCTCAATCACTGATCAGTAACAGCTGTAATTCCAGAACATTTAGCATTCTTATAAACCACGTCCTGAAATCTATAAATTGCTACAGCAGATCAAGAAAATACTATATTCGCCCCCTATTCTGCCCATAGAAATTTTGACATTTATGAGATTTTTCTGTGAACATTACATTTTATTGAAATCTTTAAAAAAGATATACTTGGATTTAGTAATTGTTTAAAATAGCTTTAGGTTTGGGGATTTGGGGGGGGGGGGCTAAGTTTCAAATGCTAAGGGTTGAAAATTTAAAATTCATTAGTGATTGTGGGCGTGCTAAGACTCCAGGACACACAACGTAGCATATGCTGAATTCCATGGTAGTCAACACCACCATCATTTAATTCCTAGCGAAGCAGTATGCTGTCCAAACCACAAGGGACAGTATCTCTATAGGAAGAATAATTTACTTCACTAAAAGTTAAATAATTCCTGACAATTTTTAAGTGGAAAGAGAGAGAGATGGAAAAAAAGGAACCCTAGAAAACAATCCAGCACAATGAGTGGCTCCTTCTATATTTTAGAATAACAGCTGAAGCAGTCAGAAGTCCCGATTCTCCTCTTACACAGAGAGAAAGGTAAATCAGGATTATTCCACTGATGTCTGTGGAAACAGTGATGTAAAACCAGGAAAGCAAGCTTTTGCTTTTTTTTTTTTTTGCTTTTAAATTGGAAAAAGTAACAGTGTTTTTTCTTTCATTATATGATGCATCACAAAGCAACTCCATAAAACTCATCCATATCACATATCCTGTTCTACTCACAGTGATAATAAGAATGGAGTTCTATATTTAATGCTTGTGCACTCTAGGATTAATTTAGATCTCTGAATTTACAAGTATAAAAGACGATCCGTTGTAAAGAGCAGTTCAATTCTATTTGCATGTACTCTTGGGCAAAATCAATTAGGTCATAAGCTGGAACAAAATTTGATCCATTATTTAGACTTCACTGAAAGATGGAGAGGTGGAGGTGTAAACCTGAATTAGATGTATATTCTATAAACTGAAAATTTTGCTGGGGTGAAGGGGAAAGAGGAAAATTTGCTTTGGAATTGAAGACCTTGAAAATAAGTTGCTGCAAATTCTAGTTTAATGGGGGAGGGGAGTTGAAAGATATAATATTTACCACTGAGCTACAAACTTGCATTTTGTCTAATTATACCTCATAAATAAGCTATCACACTGTGAGCTTCTGCAGGAGGAAAAAAAAAAAACAACCCCAAAACAAGAAAAACCCCACAACAATCAAGCAGTTTGTTGTGAGGGAATGGATAAGGCTTTTTATTCCTACTGAATAAGTTGCTGGCATTACAGCTGAAACATGGTAATTAGTTGAACCTATGCTTCAACCCCCCCAGAGTTTAGATGTATTCCTTAAGGACAATCTGTAATGTATGGGAGGAGCTGTCAAACTTAAACTTTGGGTCCCCCTAGTCCCTCCCCCAAAAAAGCGTATTTTGGTAGCTAGCATACCTACCCACACATTCCCTACTGCCCTTTAAAAAGAGAGACTTTTAAGACTCTCTGAGTTCAAATAAGACGTTTGAGAGATGCTTAATTGGCCCCACTGGATGGGAAAGCATTAAATCCTGGTCCCCAACACTCATTCGGTGTAGCTTCTTTTTAAATGGCAAGCAGAATCATCTAATTCTATATACAAATCAACTAGCACGATACTGCTTGGTTGAAAGGGTCACCACAATTATGTAAAACATGAGTATTAACTATAATTGGGATAGTTTGCTAATACAATAAAAAGCTCTGAACATGAGAAAAGTTATGCTCACAGCAGTAGCTATCACTTTCTAAAGTAAGAATTCATGGATGAAATGACATGAAAAAGATGGTTATAAAATTTTAATGGAATGATAAAAGGCAAAAGTCAGCCTCTCAGCTGAATTCTTAAAATCCCTATATATCACAATCAGCTCCTTAACTGTAAAATCAATGTGGAGTATAACATGTTGTCAATGTGGTTGTCACTGGAGGGAAGACTGCAAAGTATGACAGCTACACAGCTCAGCCTGACAATGATGAAAATAAAATCATAAAGCTTTTTACACGGATTTAATTGTTTATAGAAGTAACTACTGAACATGGGAACAGTGGGCATCTTTTGCCTTAAGATTCGTAGTTCATATTTCAGACCATTTCATTACAGTATTAATACTAGAAGGTAGTTTCATTTTGGCAAATGAAATTATCTTTTATGGCAGGCTATTTTGCTCATCTGCTTCAAAAGTTCAGACTTGACTTAAAATGAAGGTACAAAATTGTCATTCATCTTTTTAATTCCCTGACTAGAACCACATGTTTGTTTACTTATTGTACAGACTGGGGGAGCGAGGAGCTAGACTCTCATGGATGTATTTTGGGGCAATCTATACTTTCATTAATACACTGAGACGTGTACCTGGACTACTGCCCTTTAAAGCTAATGAGAAATACCTGATTTGCTGGGAAACCCTCTCACTAAGCAGAATAGAGATTCTGTGCCTTTTATTCTTGAATCATTTACTCTTTTCAGGAACATGGACAATGAATACATATTAACATATTAACAAAGTGTGGTGTCTTTCATATACTACCGACTGTATCCAGCAGAAAATCCAAATTGTGTAGCTCTGGGCAAAAGGGACCACAGGAATTTTTATCATATCAGATCATAGTACTCAAAAGTCGTTAAGCTGTTCATGCAATGACATGCAGTCCATATGAACCCCTTCAAATATGTATTAAGAGCCGTCTTCAAAGTATTCAGACGTTTTGCCCTCTACTGCTCCAAATGCATATTGGTTCCAGAACCTCAGCCTACCAGTTAAGAAACTTCTTCCAATTCCTAATCTATAGGGATGCATGGGCAGTTTGTACTATTTATCATACGATCATTGTATCATATCTGCCACGATACTACTTCAGCTTAATTTGTTCTTCTGTCCTTTTGCTATTCACCCCGTCTTTCACATGACTTTCTCTTCCCTTTATCATCTCACCAGGTTTTGTCTTCTCTTGCTTCAGTTTCCATTTATCTTTCCTGAGCACGTGACCACATTCACATCAACTATCTATGGATTAGTTTATATGCCTAAATCATATGGACCTAACTTACACAGCTAAAGTAGGAGACTTGTCTTCTCAGACAACGAATATAATCAGCAGAGAAAGCAAGCGCTTCCAAAAGCTGAGAACTGCATCATCTACCCTCTTGTTCTGCATTGCCTCTCTCTATTGTCTACTTAAGGAAGCTTTAAGAGAATGGGCCTCCTCATCCTGGAACCAAAGCTCTGTGGTAAGCATGCCAGAGGAGCACACAACAGCACTCTATATGACAGGAATAACGCTTCCCTCTTTTGTCAAGAAATAGCTCAGCTGATACATTGCAGGAGCTCTCTTTATTTTTTTTTAATTGCTTTTTTTTTCCTAGCAACTTCCATACATAATGTTCTCAAGTGACTACTTTGTACTTTTGACATTATTTATTGTGAATAAACATGGACTGGCCTATAACTTCTTTATACGTAAAAGAGAGGGACTTGCAGTCACTTAATGTAAGAACTAAAAAATAAAACATTGGACTGCCTGATAGGCAACTCGCAAAACCTTCTCTCTCAACTAGTGCAAGCCAGGCACTTATAAAAGGGCTTCAGTAAGAGCTCTCCATACTGGAATCATGCACTGACCCACGGGACTGAAATGTAGAGAACATGCTGGTGAGTGAGATGTCCTGCGGTACGCAACTCACTGGATTGCAGACGGTTTCTGGGACATTCAAAAGAAAAGAAAGGAACAGGCAGCTTTTCTCTAAAGTAGCAATTTTGCTAGCTTAAAACTTTTCGAAATCAAGATGGATTTTCTCAAGCACTAGAAAAAGCACCTTTCTCATTTGGGAACTATCCCTCTGATCAAAGATTACATCGTGTGGATTGCTACCAGCCAATATAATTTTGCGAATCATAAAGCTATGCCATAAGAATGCAGCAGCTGCCATTGGGCCAGCTTTAGGTAACTATAACCAACTCCTTTACAGCTTCCTTCTCAGATAGCTCAAAGACTTGCCATCACAAAAGGGAAAACTTAACTGATATCTTCTTTTTTATATCTAGACAATTGTGTTTTATTTCTGAATGCAATGCATGAAATTCTGCTCTCAGTTCAATGGTACATACTGACCTCTCAGTTCAGTGGTGATTACATTGATTGCAAGAGAGTTACCTTAAATTTACATTCGAGTTACTGAAAGTAAGATCTAATCCAGAAACTTCATCAACTGTTTCTATTTCTCTGGCAGTAAATAGTCTGGTGCTATACTGACCAAGATCACTGGAACAAACATCTTTTATTAACACATGCTTAGCAGGTTTTAAAATATTCATAGGATATGTACATTGTTGTCATCTGGCATGGGGAGGTTAGACTTTAAAAAAATGCATGGAATCAGTTACTATTCCCACACTCATGTAAATGGAAGCATTTGAAAATTATTTGCAGCATTTTTTCTTGCATTAAAAAATACCCCAAACCTACTAATCTGTATATTAAGACATTTTATTATCAGATACAACACATTTTTATGGCAGCATTTGCTAATTTTTCCTTAATCATTCCTAATATCCTCCTAGTTTACTAAATATTTATCATAAATAAAATATAATATGCAGATATATTGTGAAATCATCAGCTCGTATTAGTAGAGCTCCATTGACTTTAAAAGTGGATATGTTGATTTACATCTATTGCTATCAGGTGTATGTGCACATAAATGCACACACATGCATATATTTTATTCCTACAGATATTTTATGCTTTGGTGAAACAAAAAAGACATACATTGGCTGCATAAAATTCAGTAAGAACATGTGTACACACATATATTTCAATAGATCAAGAGACATGGGAAATTTCTACTGTCAAATTGTACTTTAAAAAGCCAAAGTCTATTGGTTAGCAGGGCCAGGAATTAAGTGTACTTCTGGAACAAGCTGTCAGGATAGGCAGTTTTATAAGAAACATATTGAAACCTTGACAGAAATACCGCTTATACCCAATGACAATCATTCAGTCTTAAGCAATTGAGTTGAATACCCTTTCACAGACAAGCCCTCCACAATGACACCAAAAGCAGAGTCCTTTGTCGCCACTGCAAGTTGGGGGTTTTTTGTAAATTACAAGGGTTGTTGGATACTGGGGACACATCAGCACGTATTCTTCAGCAGTACCAATGCAAATGAAAAAGGACATTTTAAGGAAAATAGTCTCCCCTTGGAGACATGGATTTTATAACTGAACTACAGAAGTTTATTTTAAGCTAAGGAACAAGATGCAGCACCAGAGCTGAGGAGGCGACTTGTTTGTTAATCTCAAAATATTTTAATTGCATAAACACTGGCAGAGGCATTATATTTCTCTTTTCTTGCTCTTAAGTTTCCTTTGGCAACATCTACTTTCCATATTAACTTAAGGCATTTTTGCAGCCAGGTTTTGCAGAGGGTAGCATTTCATGCTAGTGCACAAAGACCATCTAAGTTCTATGCAGCAGGTAACTTCTACATATATGTTCAAGAAGACTATATAGGAATGCATGTCCTGCGTAGGCCTTCTGCCCTATCCCTAACTCCCAAAAACAGAATTTGAAAATTCTACACCTACTACTTTGCACAAAAAATAATGTTTATATATACTAACAAGTGATGCCTTTTAAATACACATCTGCGCTCCTCCTGTCTAAAAAGAAACAACACTATGTGAACTATCTGACCAGAGCTAAATAACCATTGCAATTTGAATGAAATAGTCATAGGAGACTGGTTGCATTTAGACCATGAATGTAGACAACTTTAATAATATTAAATAATAGTAAACTAATAACAAACAATTACAATAAAGGAATTTAATCTCAATGAAGATTTTCACAGGTAGATAACACATCTCCGGTATGTAAAGACCAAGTTCAGAACTTACTTTTGTTAGGTAATTACTTATTGGTAACGTGTTCATAGAAGCATTTATACCTTCGGAGCTTAAATGGATTTATCAGATAAATTTCTGTTGTGAATTATTTGCTCAGCTTCAAAGAAAAATGTTTTACAATTATGGGAACACATGTTTTCTTCTGGGTGTTTTCTCGAGATAGACAGCTATCCATTTAGAGAAGGAACTAAAATGAAGTTGAGTCACCAGCACCGAATATTTGCTACAACAATTGCATATGAGCATCAGGTTAAATTTACGGTCTGAAATGCAGATCTCATATCAGTGTAAAATAGAGTAAGACCACAAGGCACTTTGGTGTGAAGGCAGAGAAAGCAACATAATAATGAAACCAGTAATGAAACAGCCCCCACCCTCCCTGCCTTTTCCTGCTCAGAATGACTGACTTTCTTATTAAACAAGACATAACAGGAAAAATCTCTTTAGAAAATACTTAATTTCACTAAAATTTGGTACAATGGGGTCATCTGTTACTGATTTAAAAAAAAAAAGCAAGGAATATATTTGAAAACAACAGATTTTTCCAAAAAGTGTGCTATTAGATATTCTGCTACATTGTAAGAGAAAACTTATAGCTCAGTTTCTTAAAAAAAGCTAGAAATTATGTATTTTGTATATGTCTTATGTACAACAAGCTCAAGTTTTTTCATATGTTTCTGCTTACATATTGTATCAGGTGCAAAATCCTACCCTGCCAACTAAATGGCTGTACCTATACGCTGATACCTGTTTGTTAAATCAAGGGAGTGCCGAACAAATTATGTGGAGCGAGTCTGCAGAACATAGAACTATTAATGAGGAAAGTGATGGGATTGGCAATGACAAACTCAATTTCAGACCAGTAGATCACCACTTCAAATTAACAAAGATCACTGGGAATGAAAAGTTCTGTTCAGCTGTGGTACAGCTTAGGTATTCTCAACACATAGATAAGACAACTGTCATATACTATTAACTTCAACTTATTTTCTCTGATAAGACTGAAATCAGAATCAAGTCCCTGAATATAAAGGTACACCACTTACAAAGCTGTACTTACCAGTGTATCTTAAACTAACCATATACGAACACATATGCATGGAGAGATATTACATACAGAAATAAGATATTACTTCACAAAACATATATTTAAATATTCATGTTTTATGAAAATCTAAGACAGCAGATACTTGATCCCTTAGGAGTTATTATCGCAAGTCAATATTCAGGAAGGAAATACATATTGCTATTTAACTGAGAACCAAAAGAAATTATGTGCAATGGCAGCTGAACTGTTATTTATATTTTCTGCTAAAGGGAGTTAAATAAGATCGGACTGCTTACTGTCCTCTGCCGTAGTCATTGAAGTCCAGTTGCTATAAGCATTGCCATAACCATTGGAGGCAACCACTCTCATCTCATACTCAGTGTATGGCTGAAGATCTCCGACCCTGTGTTGTAAGGAAGCAGTAGGGCTGGAAAGCAAACTGCAAAGAAAAGCAGCGTGAGTTACATCATTAAACACCCCAGCACCTAAAGAAAGACTAAAACATGCCACGTCTTGTAACAAAATCAGCCACCCTAAAGGTGAGCCATATTGAAGATAATGGGACTTTTCTTGCTCATCAGTTGATGGTGGCCTTGCTATGGTCTGCGTACTCTAAAATGTCACCAGCAGAATGCCTGCGCCGCATCTGGAGTCGGTAGCTGGGTGCGCCTGGGGCGTTGTTGCGAACTGGTGTAGACCAGACAACCTGAAGACTGGTTGGAGTGGCAGATGAAAGCCTTGGAGGCATCACGCCATCTGGAGCTGTCGAAAAACATGGATGAATTAGAGCAGAGAAAACCATGGAGAACATATGCCGGGTGGAAACAAAATGCTCCATATACTGGAAAAACTGTTCCTCAGGATCAACAGCAATGTTAACATGGTCCATTTAGTTTAACATTTTCACTACTGAACAATGCTATTTCTTTATTTTCTTCTTTCCAATACAGTTACATGAATATCACTTTGCTAAAAGCAAACCTCCAAACACCAGAAGTAATTCAGAAGCAACATATTCTCCACCACCTGTTCAAATATTATCTACTTCTCCTTGTGCCCAGCTCTGCCACCCTGAGAAGTTAAAGAAATGCTCACAGAAATGTTACCCAGCAAGAGTAAAATCGTTCAGACTTTTTGTTATTCAGATACCTTCTCACCCTTATAAATTAATAATAATTTTAAAAGAAAACAGCAGAAATTTTAAGGAAAAAAAGGTCCTTAGGTAGAAATCAAAATAAATTCACTGAGGTCTCAGTCTCAGCCCACTGTTTTGTTAAGGAAATTAATTTTTATGAAGTCCAGGAACTGCAGATCAAAATCTGTCAGTAATGATACTATCAATGACCTTTAACTGCTGCAAATTTCACTGCATGCAGTAAAAAGAACTATGCCAATTTGCACCCGTGAGTTTATGGCTTTGTTTTTTCTTTAAGAAGAAAACAATCTGTTGAAGAAACTTTCTGTATATAAACACATCTGGAACTTTTATATATAATGCATGTCTGTAGTTGTAGCTCTGCAGCTCTTTTCCAGAGAGTTAAAACACTGGAAAGTTACTGCCTTTGTCATTTAAACTCTTGTATAATAGTTTTGCTTTTCATGGTCCAGTAGTTACCATTTGCTTCTTTCTTTGGTCTTTCCAACAGAAATTTTTGTTGCTGTTGTTTTCTTCCTTCTCTCTATTGGAAAAAACAGTCTCATAGATCTGTAACTCAAGGTGTAGTTGTAAGTCTTGGGGCATAAGTTGTAAGTTGTAAGATGAGCGAACAGTATTTTACAGTAGGTTTTATGATTTTCATTTACCAGCTGTATATGGGGTGCTTACTAAGAGGAAAGTAACAGACTTTGTGATACACTATCTGAATCATTCTCTCCCTGAAACAGATGAAAGGATGGCATTGGCTCAGAAAAAAAGTCATCAGTCATATACAATAGTTTTTATTTATACTGACATATATATACAGAGATACGTGAACTAGCACCTGGCTGCTTTACTCTGATTAGACATACTTATGACTGGGGATCTTCAAAATTCTTCAGCTGCAGCTCCAAATTGTATTACCTAGAAAGGCACAAGACGTGGCTTGTTCCAATCGAGCCTTGTTCGCTTTCCCTTAAGTTCAAGGTCTGCCAGTTCTCCTAAGAAAATTTACTAAAAGCTGGCTGCAGGGGTACCTGAGTTATTACCAGGTATTTTACTTCTGAGAATTGGCCCCTAGCCCTGCAACCCTCCTATTTGTTTCAGGACAAAATGAAGTGGAAGAGGATCTCCAGCTTCCCTCACTCCCTCCCCCTCCTCTCTGTTACCGTGAAAAAACCAACATAAAATTTTTGGGCTTGAGCCAGCCTGGCTGCCTTTGGATGCTCCCTCCTGCTGCTGTTATCTAGACCTAGGCAATAAGGCTCCAGTAAATCCCAAGTAAACTTGAAATCTTCCTGTTTCCAAATCCAGGAGATGTCTGAGACTAAGGTAATTCATGGTCTGCAAAGCCCTTGCCAACACCTTCAAGGCCAATCAAGAGCTTGTGAGCACCTCAACTCAGAGGGAAGAAGATGGCTGATTGAACTTGAACAGCCCCCAACATCCCTCCAGCTGAGCCATCAAAACCAAACATCTGCACACCAAATGCCTCTGTATGTGAATTAAATTTCACTCTCAGAGTAAAATGGAGAACATATATTTACCTCACTTAACATTGTTCTGTTTAGCAGCAACATAACTAAAGTTGGAGTTAGGTTGTGCAATAAGGGGGTTTAAATCTTATGGATGTAAAAGTACAGTACTCGCAGATAATCACAAATTATTTTGGCATCCCTTTATAAAGTGATTCCTGAAGTTGTTAGCAGGCAAACTCAGCCAGCATGAGAAAGATGGCAAAAATAACCTAAAAACTTTTATTAGAGGGTTTTAAAGCGTTTTCACAAGCTGACACTAACAGAAAGACTCCGTATCCCTTCAAAGCAGGGTACTACCTCATTTAGAACTGAACTGTCTGTAGCTTAAAATGCGCTAGTTGTTTAAGCGCACACAAAAATTCTACACAGCAAAAAAAGCTACATCTAAAAATGAATCTAATTAGCTGAGCTGTAATTTGGCCAGGAAGCCAAAGTTCACATTGTTATTGAGGAGACAGTGTGAGCAACTCACTGAGGATGCAAAAGCGTTAAATTTATTTCCAGTTCTGTCAGGACACATCACTTCACCTTTGTCTTTCATTTCTCAATCTGTTAAATGGAGATAATAATACTTATCCTTCTTTGTAAAGCTCTCTGAGATCTACAAAGTAAAAGCTCCGATTAAGCTTTATGTATGTATAGCGGTGGTTATTATAGCGATACAGGAATGTTCATCAAAAAACAAAGATGTAGCTGTCTAAATGTCAATAACGATTCACAGTGCAGATGTTATTTTAATGGCGTAGGTAATCTCAGCTAAATGTTCAAATCTCTTCTACCAACAAAAGCACAGCATAGGGAAGAGTAGAAAATTTGGACAAATCTCTTCCGTGAAAGTCGACTGACCTGTAGAACAAGCCTAGCTGACTACTTTCAAACCAATACGTTAGAATATACAGCAAATTTATTTAATCTGAAAGACTTCCTCTAGCTTGCAGAGAATGTCCTCAGCTATGTGCTTCCAAAGGCATGGGGCAGGGGGGCAGGAGGGTACAACAAAGAAATTGTCAAGTCTCTGCTGAGTCATAATGAGAAAGGTGCTCTATTAAACTAATCATGCTTTGATCATTAAAACTACAGAGCACTTCCCCCCAAAAATGGTAATTCTAAATTGCGCACAAAGCATCCTTTGACTATTTCAAACACTCCTCATCACCAAGGTCTTCGGTGTAACATTTCCCTCAGCTTAACCCTTTTTATCCGATCCATATTCCCGAGAGACTCCTTACTACTCAAGTAATAACTGGCAACCAGCAGTAATTCTGCTGTGAATTTCTCAACAGAAGAGCCATGTATCTATCAGCTTGATATATCGCCTTTAAGATGCAATGTTGCTCAAAAAGCTCCCCTCAAGCTTTAATATGACCCTCAGGGGGCAACCACTCCACTTGCAACCTACTGAATCAACATCTAGCCCAGTAAATCCTCACTTAGCAGGGCAGAAAGTCACGCTTTGTATATGAAGAGACTACAAAGGCAGAATAAAATATTTAATCAGATGTCAATTTTAATCAAAGAATTAATAAACAGCCCCGCAAAATAATAAAAACTGAAGACTGTTTCAAGCTGACAATGATATATTGTATTCCAGATACTCAGGTACATGCAGATGAGTCAAGAAAGATCTGATCCCTGCTCTAATGTGCTAAGCAGCCTTCGAAAAGTGTTTCAACTTCTTGCCTCAATTTCCTTATCCTAAACAACACATGCAGTAGTAGTCAGCTTTGTAAGTATTTGTTTATTTTAGAACAGCAAGCATTGTGTTAAATGATTGTGCTTAAATGTCTACTCCATGTTGAAAGCCTATTAGTCTGAGAGGTATTCATTATATTTACCATAAGGGTATATCTGAAATTTAAATTTTCTGAAAGTAGAGGACTTTAAGTAGGATTTTTAAAAGTGAACTATCATTAGGACAATAAGTTATTATTTATAAAAATGTCTGCACTATTAATCTTTAGTAAGAGGAAGAAAAGCCAATAGAGCTCGATTTGATAGCTATCAAATTGGTGTAAACTCACACCAACTTTGAAGTGAAGTGACACCACTTTTAACAGTGATCAGATATACTGGCCCTGCTGTACGCATAATACCTGCAGATAGGCAGCTAGAAGAGTTTGGAGCTGTGTAAATATAACTCTACAGTTTGCCACATCTGCGTGTGTAAAACATTTAGCACAGATGATGCATTCGCATCTTACAGAAATATTTTTCATACACATGTAGGCAAATGATAACTGCAGGTATTTAACTACAGAGAAGGAAAATAGGCTTTCCACAGTTTGTGCCATAACAGCAAGGAAAAGTTTCAGTCAGACTGCCTTTAGATGAATGTCTCGCTCAGTCATGCCTACTCTCACTCTTTTCCAGGTTCAATTCACAAACCCCATTTCTTTATCTCATTGCAGTGGTTGTTTAGATACTCCTGATTCATTTTCTATTTTAGGTGCCCATACTGAGATCATCTCATTACAGCACTTTTTATGGCAATATGTTCTGCACATTGACATTTGTTTCTCCTGATTTTCCCAGGTATGCCTGTTATCTACTTGTTTGCTCAGTCCAGATAATTCCAGTCATTGCACTCTCCATAATTCTCAACATGGCCATGTGTTTTTGTTTCATTTAACCGAAAGACAGGCCATGAAGCTGGGCCATATGTCATCACTAGAAGGGCATGCTAGTTATAAACCTTTATCTATTGGTAAAGCAGAAGATTGCTTTTTTTGTTTCTTATCTTCACAGGTTCATTGAAATTTACTCCAGTTTGGTTTTTAACCCTCTTTTCCCAGTTATCTTTCCTACTCAGTGTATAGCAAATGCACACAGTTGTTCTTGATTTTTCGTTCAATATATGTGTTCAACCATGTTGTTTTCCACCTACTCAATGCCTAAAGAATGCATAGAGTATTCTTGGATTTTCTTTTTAATTTCATAATTTCACTGATATATGTTTGCAGTTACAGATATATCTCCATCTAATAATACATATACCCAGGAAAACGCTCCCCTTATTCAACACACATCCATGCACTTTGGAACATACAATGTGAAAGGCCCATGGTGGCCTTCTTGCTTGCCCCTCTCTGGCACATGGGGCTTGGGAAGAAATGAAGCTGCGCTATGGGAAAAAGCAAGTAAAGAGGCATAAAGGAGTAGCTTAAAGCCTCCTTAGACTTCTCAGTAAATCCAAACCTGTTCATACCTTGTGCTTGTGAAATTTTCTTTTCAGAAGTAAAACATAAACAGGGTACACAAATATCTTGTTCTCTCTTCATGATCCATCCTGTTTTATACATCTGATCTCTGCTATAATAGTAATTTCATTTGAAAAGGAGTGGCTTTGTAAATCTTTTCACTTTTAGCATTAATCTTCAATGTTACTCGTACTTGTAAGGCACAAGATCACTCGGAAAAATGAAAATAAGAAGTCTGAAAAATCTAAACCTTATCTTTATCTGGATTGAGTGTGTAAGCTCTAACTGCAAATTTTCCTCCACTTGCACTATTTGGTATTCCAAGCTGCAGAGTACAATTTTAGTAGGGTCCTGAAAATCAACTCAGGCTTTACCCCATGACCTGCGGACCTGAAGTTTAAAACAATTGTCTTTTGAAATCCCAGAGCAGGCTTACTTATTCCTCATTAATACTGCTCTAGCAAAAAACAAAATCAGACCTCCCCCTCCTCTTAATGAGCTTTTCTTCATGTACAACCTCGACATCTGCAATCCAGATATGGGTCTCAAGTAAAAATACGTGTAAGAGATGCCCCTTTCCTAAGTGTTATATTTTATTGAGGTCGACACTATAAAAATGTCTTATAGATTTGTCACCTTTACCTTTATATAAGAAGGAACCTGCCTCATGCTAGATAGAAGTTTATCCATGTTACTCAGCAAGAACTTTGCTAAACTCTAAAAGCTACAAAAGAATGCCAATAAGCAATTAGCTGAATGATTAATGATTTTAATACCTGTAATAAAGACATTGGATGGAATTTATAACTGCCCAGTAAAACTAATTATTCATCAGAGTGTTTAAAAGGATGCCTAGCCAATAACTGTCATATCACAAAATTAATTAAAAAAAAAATACTATGAGGAAAAAACATAAGGATTGGTATTACAAAATCAGGCAGAAAACACAATTTAACAAACAGCTCCTGTGCATTAATTGTGACTGGTTACTGGAAAATGAAATATCTCTGTGAAGTAGCTTTGAGAAACTATCAGATCTGCCTCTTTTTACTTAGGGGAACAGTTGTGGCAAGAGCAGAGGGAACAAGATCCTGTCTATCTTCATGCAATAGCTTCAGCTTCCTGCATGAAGCAGCTTTAGAGAAGAATTTCAGGACTTTTTTTTTTTTTTGGAAAGGAAGAAGGTGAAAGAAGTTGACATCATCTTCAAAATCTTGTAGCTTCCCTGACCATTGATATCTGCAGGCAGAGAGCTATGACCAGAGGTACGTATGCTAGCTTCCACATTGATGGCAACATCTCTGGTGAGAGTCTCGTAGACTGCTGGCAAGGAGATACTTGGCTAAATTGAAGTTTCATTCTTAATGTTGACGGTACAATTTCAAAGAACTGCAGGCTGGCTTTTAAGCTTTTAACTTCATGTTTGAAACTAAAGAGTTCTTAGATAGCTCTGGAAATAGGGGATTCCCAAAAGCAACAAAAAAAAGCAAATTATATCATTGATGGTTGGGAAAAGATCAGGGAAGAAAGTTTAAACCTATGTAGCTTAAAGAATAATAGAAGAGCAAAGGGAGAGACGTATAGGAATCTTCAACTTCATAGAAGTTTTGCAAAGACAAGGAGAATCTCTGTGTCCTGGGAAACAAGACATACAGTAATGGGATTAAACTGCTGCAAGAAAGATTTCAAAACTCCATCAGACTAAACAAATGTTTTACAAGAAATGAGACAACTTATGGTTTTGAGGAAAGAAGATGCACGAGATGATTTCCCGATGAACTCTTTTTCAGCCTAATAATTCAATGAAGGGGACTCTAACATCATAGAAGATGAAGAAGGAACAAAGAAAAAGGAAAAGGCACAGAGGTGGTGATGTTACAAGAAGCGTATGCCTCAGCGTGAAGCATAAGTTGTTGAAAATTAATTCTTAATATTGTTTTATTCTCTGACTGAAAGCAAAAGGATAACATAGGATATTCAAAACCAGAAAGCAGCATTCTACTTGAACAAGGGGATGTGGTTTCTGCAAATGATTGTTGCTATATCTCCACTCAGTGTGGCAAAAGAAACTGAGAAAATATAGCAACCTAACTGAATGCTAAAGAAAGTGAGATATTAGAAAAGATGTGATTGTTCTTGTTAAATAAGAAGTCTCCTGGTTCAAATGCTAGCATTACGTGCACTCCTGGAGTATTAATGTGCCAGTGGACTGTTACTCATAGAACAGTCTATCCTGCTGGGAGAAAACTAAAGTGTTACCTATTGATGTGCATTTTGACAGAAGCATCAGTTTATATATGCCTAAATGTACAGACTGGAGAACAATGAAGGTTTGCAAATAAATTAGATCTGCAATAAGATTACCTGTAGTTATTTTTAATCCATAAATTTCTCTGCAGTGCATAGAGGATGGTGTGGAATACCACCACTTCTGATGGAATCCAAGCTTGAGAGTGTCCATAAATAGAAAACAGACCTGACAAGATGACAGAGTAGCTGGTGTTAGGGAGCCGCTACGCACAGTGGGTGGTGCAGTCTTATTACATCTTGAATGTCCTACAGGTATCTGTGAGATCCAGGCCACTGGAATACCTTTTGGCCATGAAACAACAGAAGTCATAACAGACATTTCCCCCCTCAAATTTTTTCCTTCTTTGCAGAAAGAGGAGGAAAAGAGGTTTCCTCAAAGTTTCTGCTCCTAGTAATCCAGGCAACATAGAGCCGGATTTGGTTCGCCGCTGCTAATTAACTTCTTTATGCCATATGTGGTAATCACAAAAACCGCTTGTCTCATTGTCAATGTCTTTTTATAGGGAAAATGGGAGGTAGGTGCTGAGAAAGAAGAAAGTGATTCTTCCCACCTACAGTTGTCGTCCCCATCCCTCTCATCTCCTCCACAGACAGCACGAGCAGAAAGTCTGACTCTCCGGCATGCCTGGAGGAGACCAGCTCTCTATCATGGCTCTGCCAAACCACTGGACCCCTTCAAGCTGCCGCGTCTTCTCCTTCCCTTTCTGTAACAGAAAAATGTGCATTCACACTGCCACATTTCCAGTGGCACTTACATGTTGTTTTGAAATGAATCCTATATAGTACTATGATTTGTAAGTAGAACATTTAGAAAAAGAAAGTCAGTATTGTTGAATAATAAAAGTAAAATCTTAGTTATAAATGAGGAAAAACAATCACCAATTGTTTATACCAATAAATAAACCATTCTTCACAGCAGACTCGCATATTAAGGGATCAGATGACTTTATCATTACTGGGAATTTCAAGGTTGCAAAGACCAAGGCACTGCCTCCTTGGGTGTGAGTACATTTGGATATCTCAGCTGAGGATGTGCCATCATTAATACATCTCATTACAGCTTTCGTTTTGGTTCTAGTATCCTGATGGTACTGATATAAAACAATACTAAAGCTACAAACATAGCTGGTCTCATTGTGTTTCAGATTTTGTGCTGTGTTCATGGTATGATATTCCCACAATCGCTGTTCATACACCATTGTTTTCTGCAAGGATCTTGCAGAGTTTCCGAAAGCTTTTGTATATTCTAACTTACCTAATCTTCTGAAATATATCTTTATGAAATATATGTATATGACATATGAGAAAAGCAAGTAGTTCTTGGATATTTTGTTCATATATCAAAAAGCACCATAGGAGTGCACTAGGGAATATGTTGTCAAAGAAACCATGGAATTTTATCTTCTCATTTTCCATTTTCTCTAAGGTGTAGGTGCTTATCACAACAATATCAAAGTGTCTTCTATGTCAATGCACTGAAATAAATATATTCCCACTGAAAGTTGTGAAGGAAATTCAGAAATTGGGAATGTACAAAATCTCATAAACATTACGAACTCTAACTTTACAGACTGGGAGTCTCCTTTTTGCTTGCAAGAAGTGCTTTCACCTAAAGACAGTGGAAGTCATGCCCTTAAAATACTGAGGATATAATTCTTTGAAAAGTTACCTCTTATAGTTCAATCAAGTGTCTTCCAAAATTTTGCTCCTTGGCAGTCTTTTTCAGTACCAACCATACTCTCACAAATGGAAGTTAAAAAAAAAAAATTCATTTACTACCTTGCTCCAACCTTCAAGCTATTAAAAAGCATATTATCTTTTCCTGTTCACCTGAGTTGGACAAGGCTGAAAACAAAAATATCAAAGCAACAATACTTATTAAGTAGAAACTCTGGTTTGTGTGTTATCTTAACCTGCTTCTCAAGTCACTCTAAGGCATTCAAAGCATATAGCCTTTGAAGTAGCCTATACTCTCTAGTTTTCTTCTGCAAAGTACAGCATATGTCAGGTTCAGACAAAATACCAAAAATGACTGTATATTTTATTAAAAGCCTATTTTTTCCTCTCTCTCTCTTTTTAACAAAAGTCTAATTTAGTTGTTGTTCCCTTAGGTACAAAGTACACAGTTCATAATTCATTTGATATAAAATGTCAGTTTAGATTTTTGCACTTCTTTGATAAATGAGAAAAAACATGTACATTTCAATTTCCTTCTACGAGGTTTTACTAGCAGAAGCCCCCCTCCCATTGTGCTGCTCAAAGACCTTTGTGTTAAATTAAACATCAAGATTCAGAAACTGTAGGGAATGATATTTCCAAGACATACAGTACCAATATATGAGACTGGGAAAAAAGGTAATGATTTTTCCTACCAGTAAAGTGAGCTCTCCCAAAGAGCATCTTTGATCCTTGAATTAGTTCTCAGTTATAATTTAATATATCAAAACTGTCAGCAGCTTTCCTTACATTTAGACATAAAGTGATATAGTCAGCGCCACAAAGAGCAAAATACAACATTCAGGGGCTTGCTCCCCTCCCAACATGTGCTTGTGACTCTAAAATTCATCAATATTAATGGAGAAAATCTGTGTACATCAAAGGAGATGGCAGAGAATTAATTTAATTGTATCTGTCATCATTAACAGTACGGAGTGTTTTTTCCTATATAACCAAATCCTGCCATTGATCAACACGTGAAACTCTCAGGGGGGTAATCTGCACAATGGGAAAGAGCAGAATAAAAAATTTAGTTCTGGAAATAAAACTATTATAATTAGGAAAATAACAACAAAGCAGTGTGTATTATTCTCTTATGTAACACATGAAGCCAAGGCCGACAAATCTGAACTATCACGTTTACAGAGTAAACAAGAATTCTTATCACTTCTCAAAATTGCCAACTGCAATGCTATGGCTGTCACTTCACGTTACAGTCTAGTTCAACAGCTGCAGTATCAATAAATTAAGCTGTATTAGAAAATAGCAATAGGATCACATTCTGATGCTCATGCTGAGTATCAGCGCTGATGAACAACGTATGTCCAGATCCACAAATGCCCAGAACTCAGGACCTGCTCCTCTTGCCCTCTTTGCTGCTGACATGTACACTGCCTCACCCTGACCAGAGAAGTGTCTTTAGCCCTGGGTTACAGTAGTACCTGCTCTGTCTTCTCCCACAGTAAATAAAACTTCTCTTCCCCCCCCCCCCCCCCCCCAGTAGTAGAGTTTCAACAGGACAGATGGGCAGTATTCTGCCTTCCTTGCTTATGAACCTAGAGATTAGTATGCTGCCCGGCAAGAAGGAGATGGGAATGTTAGTCAGTTTAGGATTAATAATCCAGATCTCCTTTTTTCAGGCAGTGCTCTAACAGAGATAAGCTATGACAGAATATGAAAGGTGACACCTCCGTTCCACCTAACTGTGGCAAAAATCCCTAACTGTTTTTATGGATTGGTCCCCCACTAAAAATAGCATTTCAATTGACAGAAATATGATCCAGGTGTTATTCGCTGAAGCAAAATATTTAATATTTAAGGTGAATAAAAAGCAATTCAGACAAGCCTATTCACACATGGAAATAATCCATGCAAAATATACAGTTGACTTATCTGTTGGATAGGGTAAAAGGATTACAACCTTTTATACCCGACCCATCCACATAGCAATGTTCGTACAGCATTATTAAGTAGCTACTCATCAGTTAATGTCCTGTTCTAGATACTTTTAACAAATAAACCATTTATACGAATTAACTCTTGGCTTCGTTTCCTCAGATAATGCTGAAGAACACATAAATCCACTGGAATTGGTGGAAGTGTGTCTATATACAACAGTGAATGATCTGTTCCGAAGTATTTTTACTGAAAAGACCTTGGCTACTGTCTTCTTGTTCAAAATTGAGTAGCCTAATTGATTAAAAGTTTTAGTAACACCATCACGTTTTATTCAAACCCAAGCCAGGCTGACTGTGTTTTGCCTTATATGCCACAAGACATGTCACAGCATTTACTCCAGTCTGCACATACAATTCACCATATTGAGGTAAAGGTAATACCTTGGCAATACTTACTCTCTGCAATGCAGATTTTCTTCAATCTTTTGACAAAAAGTAAAGAGGCAGGGAAAACTTCCTCTCCTTTGGTCATTTTTAAAACATAGACCGAAAAGGCTAAATCTTCATCACAGAAAATTTACAGCTGTTTAATTCAGATTACAACCATCAGAAACATCTTGTTGAATTTTTTGGACAGCACTATCAATTCCTTACGAATAACCCTGTCAAATAGGCTTCTTAGTATGTAAGAGCACTCACAACTTCAGTGTAAGGAAAAAGAGAGACGAGAGAAGTATTCTTTCTTTATATAATGCCATCTCTTCACTCATTCAACTTCTTTTTTTTTCTACATGTTCTATTTAGAGCTGTTTAGATAATCTAAAATCTAAAATCAGTCAACCTGAATTCATGTATTTTGAATGTACACAGTGGCTGCATTCAACTACGGTGACACCCTTCATAGAGAGGCAATCCCTCAGTCTGAGCTGAGGGACAAGAAGAGAGGCTGACAAACTTTCTGACATGTATATTATACTTCTCAGCATGAGGATGAATATAAAAGTCTCTTTTACCTTCCCTTGCTAACAAATGCCGGTCTTTCTATCTATCTGTAAAATGGGAATAACAATCCTCGGTCACTTCAGAAGCCTACTGGAAAGCTGAATTAGTAAATATTTGTAAAATTCATAAAAGTAAACATGTCCGTATACAAATGGTAAGAATTAATATAATTCAATACTGGACGTATCCCACTGTAACATGAAATACATGAATTCCCTTTCTCTCTTATTTTACTGATCTGGAATTAATCTAAGAGCATAGTATTTCTTTGTCAGAAGAATAACTAAGACCTGCATACAGATCCAAAGAAAAAAAGACAAAAATCCAGCATGTATACATGAACATGCATATACTAATATATCATACACATATTTGTGTGTGTGCATCTGCACATGCATGCAGACACAAAAACAAGTGTTCAGGAAGAAAAGCACAGTGAGGAAAAACTGTCAAATGTCAGGAATCACTAAGGGCTATAGACTCTTATAACAGAATAGTGATTTGATTCCCTCTTACAACCTTTGTTGTAAGAAAGAGGGTAGCATACAACAAAACTGCATTATAGGGACACCAGAGGAGAAACAGTGACTCTAAAGACCGATTCTCACTCAACTTCCCTTTTCTCTCCCTTTCTGTCTTTATGGAGAAGCTTATTTCTCCTTAGGTACTCAGCCAACTAGCCCAAAGATAACTGCATAGATGTTACATAATGAGGAGCACTATACTAGGAAAAAGTAGGGAAAAGTCAACTTAAAACACCGTGAGAACAAATAATTAACTATATGGAGGAAAAATATTTTAATTCTGCAAAATGTTTTAAGAATTCAGGTACAAAGTTTAAGATTTTTTTAAATTCAATTTCAGATCTGTTTCCAAACTACACAGAAAACTCCCAAATAAGAGTTAATAGGGGTTATTTTTAACCATAAAGGGAACCAGCAAAAAAAGCAAAAGCACTTTTATAGCCATGATGTTTAAGAAAGATAATCTCTGGTTTTGTTCCCAGCTAAAGAGAGGAAAAGAATAATGATTTGATTCCCTCTACATTTCACCCTCAGCAAGATCTTAAGAGACCCTTAATTTTTCCCCCCTTAAGCTTTTTTTTTTTTTTTTTTTTTTTTAAATATGAAAACCTGACAAATATGTAACAGGGTGACAGAACTTTGCTGGAGGCTTACAGAGTTCATTGCAAACAGAGGAACTTCAAAGCTTCCTCAACTGTGCAAAGTACCTCAAAAAAACCTTGCCGCTTTACTCAAGTGCTTTATGATCAGCAGGCTAACTTCCATAATCTAGATACTTCAAGTGCAGAAAATACAGAATGAAATGGGGAAAAAAAAAACCAAAAAACCAAAAAAAAACCAAAACAACCCACAGACACATTTGCCTTTGCTGACCATTAAAGAAAATGCTATTTTATTCTGGAAACTATAGGGGCAGGAGTTGTCAAAAATAAACATAATAAAGTGAGCTTTTTAGAAAAGCAGTGCAAATCATAGTAGCAAAGTAACATAAAAATTGATCCAATTTCTAATACTTGCATATATCTGGAAAATGGTTCAAATGACAAAATTCATGGTGTGATTTTTCAAATGTCTTCTGCATGTTTCCACTAGGAATTTCAATGTCATTTTATTGTAGAATTCCTTCAACAGAATAACCTAATTTATCACATAAAGAATGTTGACTTTAATTAGAGTAGTGGACAGTCTAGTTCAGATTTACACAGAACGAAAAAAAAACAACCACCATGAATAGGCTTAAGATTATATAAAAATTGCATACTTCATCTAAATTGTGTCCTTTTTTAATGTACAATTGAAATTGGTCTGAAATAGGTTTATGTGATGGTAGGTAATCATTTTAAATAATGATCTGCTGCTAAATTCCACAGCAGCCGATTTTTCCCACTTTTATATATTCTTCTGTTTTTCAGAAGTACAATCAAGCTGTAGTTTTCCAGCACAAAATCTGCTCTACTGCAGATTTCTTCCAAGAGATCTTAAGTACCGCTGGGACCTCATGCTAAGGCTAAGGTTTTGGAAAGACCTGGAGTGAGACCTCTACAATGAGGTTAATTGCCTGCTTATAGACGATCAATTGGCTATTTCAAGCTGTTGCACGGTTCTCCATGTCTCATCCGGCACTCCCCAAGCAAGCAAAACCATCCACGTTCTAGGCAGCTACAATTGCGGTTTTGATCTTCTTGCTTTAACTGTTTCATGCAGCTCTGGAAGATAGAAAGCAACCTAAGAGCTGGCAAACACAGGTGTCCTCTGTCTGGAACATTGAAACAGCATCGCTGTAACTATGGGAGATCTGCCTAGCCCCAAAAGGACAGGGTGCAGGGGCAAAGGCAAGGAGGCAATCAGAAGAAAAACGAGACAGCTAGATTGTCATTGCCTTCTGGCGATCTCCACTTTTATGAGTAGGGACTTACACTAGGGTTCAATTTAAAGCCACCTTGAGGCGGTCCTTTATGATGTGTGGAGTTAGGCTGAGCCCCAGCTGGCTACAATTTAGAAAAGTGAGCAGTAGAGTGGGCACCTCTGTGCCTCCCATTGCCGGAGTCTGAAGACACAACCTTTCAGGAATGAGACTTACTTCTCTCTTCTCTTTCCACCCAAAACACCCACCCAAAACCAAGAATAGACACAGTATGAGCTCACTGAAAGATGTGCTGAACAGACTGGGAGAGGGGAATAAAAGAAGAAAGTAGAACTAATGAAAATGACAATCAGTTCAATACTGCAGAGGTTAGAGAAGAATTATTGTTTCATTAGAACAACTCCCAGTTTTCCACACAAGCGCTATTGCAATCCTACCCTTATATCCCCATGAAATCATCTTTCTGGACAATAGGAACTGGAATGGGCAATTTACACAGCTTGCCACTGACACTCTTTAATTAGCTAGGTCATGGATGAGAGACGTAGGAGACCTCTTTCCCCCTCCCTACTCTATCCTGCTCTCTCCTTAAACTACCCCTAGAAAAGATATGGCCACAATTTTTCATTAAGAACTTTCTGTTAGCACCCCCCACTCCCGTTGACTTGTTTGCAACAATTTTGTTTAAAACATTTCCTGATCTTCATCAAAATTGGAGATTATATTATTCTGAATTTACAGAGACATCATGCAAATGTTTGAGAATTTGGAATTTTTTCACAATATACATTTTTTCATATTTATATATTTAGATACACATATTTAAATATATTTTTTTCACAATGAATAAAATAGAATCATGCCAGAAGCTTATTTTTTCCTAAACTACCTTTCATTTATTGTTTTCCATTTTTAAATTCTGTTTTTACTGTTATACCTTTACAAGAAGTGACATAAGAGAATGTAAGAGAAGAAAAATGAAAAAGAAACAGAAGATACAGAACAAAAGGATCCTGTTGGATTTTAGTCTAAGTCTACGGGGGGGGGGGGGGGGGGGGGGGGCAGGAAAAAAAAAAGGAAAGAAAGAATAGAAAAAAGGAGAGAAATAAGAAAAACAACTAATATCTCAGAAATACCTGAAATTTGAAGTAAAGGAAATGATCTCAAAACAAGTTTTATGGTGTGACTCTTAATGTGATACTGAGCATCATGGGAAAACAAACCTGTCTCCCAGGGAAAATTCTAGCATATTCAGGTTTGATTTTTCTTCCTAAATAATTCTGGCCTAACAGCATCAGTTTGCTTTGTTTACTGAATATTAATTCATCTAAGGAGGCCTGTTGGCTTCAGTGATCAACTTGCATGAGCAAATGCTTTCAGATGTGAATAGAAGTTGTATGATGTGGTTCTTATTTGTTTGCATAATTAGATCAATGATCCTATGATGTGGTTCAATATCCAGTCTCAGAGGTGTTGCTACCTAAACTAACAGTGGCTGAAATCCTCCGGTTGCAGGACACCGTCCTCTGTAGATGTTAAACAAACATCAACAGCTACCAGTAGGTAGGCTCACTTTTTGCTGCGGAGAACTAGCCCAAGCTTGTAGGCAGAGGCATGCAGATTCCCACACACAAACAAGGGACCAGCAAAGGGCAGGTGCTTAAGACTCCAAGGCAAAATCTGGTATCTTTCCCAGCTAGACATTCCTATGTTGTGCAAATCACAGACACAGAATATTAACAAACAACATACTTCATAAATTATGGCAGAGATTAGAGAGACACTTCACTGCTTAGGCAAATATTTTTTTTCAGAGTATCTTCCCTCTTATGTTTCACATAGGGAATATATATCAATTCTTTGAGGCTCCTTGCTATAGATAAATCAGCACCACGTTAATGGTTTGTACTCCCCAACACAAGTAACCACACAGAGACGACTCTGCAATGTGATACAGAATTACCATTCACAACAAGCTTCATACCTCTTGTCATTACTTGGGAATCCAGTCCTTTTCTGTGCTTTGGAGGTGATGACAGCCTCCACCTTCCTGCTTCCCATCTGATCAGCAGCCTGTGTCTCTCTGCTATCTTTCTTTGCACCTATTTTTTCAACATAATCTATCTTCTTCCTTTCTGCATACAGGACTTCTCATTCATATTAGGGCTTTTGTGGTCAAAGGCAGGGAACAAATGGATTTAACTAGAGTATAAGCTATTACCAGTAGTGATTGCAACCTTCTTTTCTGTTAGCTTCCCATCTCTTATTTTATTACAAAGCAATCCTAAATTAATGGGGTCCTCTATGTGCCACTACGTCAGAAATAGCACCCATTAAGAAGAAAAACATATAACCAAGGACTCCATACAGAAAATTTGCTCCCAGATTTTTGCAGTTTTACATCCGCTGTTATAATTTCAAATCATTTACCTAATTAAATTAATTCTAAAACAATTTGTGCTCCAAATATTTTACTGGCTGGCATCCTCAAATTAATGTGAAGCACTGGCTAGTATATTATGTTTTACAACTTCTACCAAAGCAGTTTAGGACAAGATAAATAGAAGAAATTTATTCTTTTTGGAAAAAATATAAAACTCAAAAAAATTTACTTCTACCTCTGCGGTATGAAATTTGTCACTAATCATTTTAAACTATGCCCTTTTATGCTTCTTCCATCTCTTTTAGCTTTCTATGCAGTTCTTTGATGTAACAAAGACAGTTTCAGACAAGATTTCAGTTCATCTGGAAAAAAAAGCTTTAAGTCTTGAGGCAAAAAGCAGTGTATTTAAAATTTATATACTCCATAATGCCTTTGTTCTGAACTTGAACATCCTGAAAAACTTCTCTGCTTTCTTTTGCCTTCCGACGCTGAAGATCATTTGTTCTCATGGTTTCAGCTTCTTATTATGCAACAGTGACTTTAACTGGTGGTTCCAGCATTTAAGTACATGCACAGTCATGGCTGACCCTTTCTGATCAATTGCCAATCCATACAGGTTTGACTGATAAAAGAGCCAATTAGATTTAAGCAAATTAAGGGACATCACCAATGTCAACCACTTATTAAACTGAATGCTGAATTCCATGCATACAAAACACTAATGCACCAAGTCCCATTAAGAGTTGAAATCCTAACCCCATTAGTAACTCCAGACCACTACAGGGTAAGGGTCAAAAGAAAGTTTCATATTTATGGATTAACATTTGGATTCAGTTTTTATTTTTTTAATCTTTCCAAGAACTATTGAACCTGCACTGCAATTTTAGTCAAGAGCTCAGATAAAATATATTCCTTATTTCTAAGATTTTTTTTTTTAAGCGTTGACTTTAAGCATGGCAAATCCGCTTGATTAAGACATATTCAATCAGGTAACACTAAAGATTTGGTGAGCTTTATATTAAGTGCAATACATTTTAAATAAAATAATGAAACAAAAGAAGTGTATGCTGGAGGAAAATTTGTACCATAATCGAAAAACAGTGATCTGCAGTAACTTCAAAATGGAATACTCCTTTGTCCTGTGTCACTCTCCCTCTTATACAATCTCCCATCAAGCTCCATGAACTACTCCCCACAATGCAAATTTCTGAAACCGCTTTTTTTGTTATCCTTGAAAAGAGAATGCTACATTTTAATGCTCATTAAAAGGCTGTGATTTTGTATATCATGAGACCTCTCTCACTCTTTGATCAAGCAAAACTTCTGTCAAAGTGAAATCTTGGCCAAAAGTGAAAAATAAAATTCCTTCTGATTTTAGTAGCATCTAGATTTCATTTAGTGATTTAGAAAGTAAGTGAAGGCACTGAATACAGCCCAGTATAAAATTACCATTATACTCATAATGTAGCATGCAATGGAATTGTATGGCAAAGAGTCATTATAATAAACATCATAGTAAAGTAAACATACATTGTCCTAGATATGCATGTGTGTGTGTGTCTGTGTGTGTGTACACATATAGTGAGAATATAGTGTGTGTGAGAGTACTTCTCTCATATGCACCGCTTCATTTATTATTCATTTCACTACAGATCACAGTCCACTGGACAATAGTATGGAAGATTTCTTTAATAACTCTCACTGCTAATTTAATTCTACTTAAACACACATATCCTAGTGAATGCCACATGCTTTTCAGCATGATTTTATGTGTAAATCAGGATAATATGTTTTCAGATCATTAACTAAAAGGAAGCATGAACTAAAACCTATTTAATCAATGAGGTATTGCTTTTAAACTACCACAAGGTCATAAAAAAGATAATTTCAAAGCTATAAGTTTTCTAATTGTAATCAACAACAATCTAATGATGAAAGAAAGTGTATCTCAATGGCTGTCATAAACCTGTGCACATCCTTGCCTATCTTTAAAGATCCTTTACCTTCTTATTTGGTAAAATTTTCACTACCAGATTTTGTTATTTCTACATGCAAAATTGAAGTGTGACACTGGGATTAGAAATGTCCATGTCTTGCTGCTCAATCTTAAGTGAGAAGTAAAACTCAGATGCAGTTTTATTTATAATATGACAACATATATTTGTTAATATTAGGTATAATTTGGCAATCAGATTGGAAAAGTATGAAATGTGTAGGGAATTCACCTTTTCCTTCTTGCTCAGTAATCTGTCGTAAAAACTCTGCATTTTATTTATTCATTTTTCAGAAGTCTTTCTGTCGGTTTGGCCCCAAAACCAATCCATCTGTTTGCAAGCAAACTGTTCCAAGTGTAATTGTATTTTTGAGCTGTAAGGTTTATGGGATTTTTTGTTTGTTTCTTTTTTTTTTTTTTTTTAAAAACTTTCAAACGATATGTGTGTCACTCTACACTATTCCTGCTCATCAGCTACACCTACACATCTCTCAAGATCAAGTTTTTTTGGGCTCTCACTTCAGAATTCAAAATTGCCCTAAATTCATTGTTTCCACTGGCATTTATTCAACAAAAGCTAATTCACTAGGATGTCCATGAAAAGAGAATGCAAAAGGAACACATATACATCAGCTGTAAATTTCAGCCTTCATTTAAAAAAAAAATTAAAAATACATCCACAGCGTTTAGAGAGTATTTGCTCAATTCTCTTATTTCAAATTTTTATGAAGATAACATGCAAAGTGTCTTAGAGCCTCATTCACTGTAAATCAGCACATGGCAATTGACTTTCTTACAGCTACACCATTTTGTGGATTCTGGCTCAATATATTACCAATGGCTTATATTAAACAAATTATCTAAGTCTATCCAGTAAGTGCTCTTTGTCAGCACTTAACTTTTATTCTAAAACAGATTACAAAATGCAGGTGACTTTATATTCTTAGATTAGTTTAGCCATCCATGATAGAATACAACACCATTCACGGAAAAAAAATGAAGTATATAATGCACTTCTCACCTACATAATATGTTATCTATACAACTACCCATTTTCATTCTCTAGTTCTTAAATTGAGCAATGTGACAAATTAGAAGCTGAAAAGAACAATTTTGTTAGTAAGAACTACTAATGCAAACATATTCTTCTGAACTTCCAGTCCTCAGTTGCAATAATAAATAACGTTTTGTTCAACGGAGTATTTGTGTAATTGTTACATGCACAGAAAAAGCACTTTTTCATACTTACCTCCTGGAGGCATGACTATTGTTATAGCATCACTTATCAAGCTGCCCTGGCTGTTGGAAGCATTCACTTGTACTGTGTAGTTAGAAAATGGAATCAGTCCTTTAATGGGTACCCATACATTGGATTCGTTGCTGCTGCATAACATCCGAGTACCATTTACAATAGAATAATTAGCATTAGCTGTTATGAAAAAAAAAGGGGGGGGGGGGGAAGAGAACAAATGTTAGACCTTGCATCTGCTACAATTCCCTGTCTTTACGAAGCAAGTCTCGTTTCTACTCAAATGAAAAGTTGCTATTGATACCAATAACACCAAAAAATAACCTATTTGGAAGAAAAAATATCATTCTCCATTTTCTCCTCCTTTTGCCAACAGTTTGTGGTACTTGTAAAACTTGAAAAATAAATTAACCAACCATGCAGTTGCAAAGCTGACTGCCAAATACTGCAAACAGAAGCCAGTTTTCAGAAATTACTCATGTTCTAGAACAGTTGTGTGATAACTGCAAATTCAAAACATTAAGGTTAATTCTTATGCCTATGAAAAACTGGTAAAACTTCTTGAATTCACTAGAAAAACACTTACCTTAGGAGTTCATGAGCTAACTCCATTGCATACATAAGAATTAGTCATATGCAGTAAGAAACACATGCTTTCCAGAATGGGCTGCAGTCCTCTCAAAGATAATACAAGGATTTGAAGTATTCAGTTTATCAGTTGAAATCATCAGAGGACACCGCAGCAACCTATGTGTCCTTTACAACCCTTTTAAGATCTCAAACTTAAGATAAGACAATATTCTACCTTACAAAAATAACAAAATAAACCTTTTCAAGATACCTGATAAGTAAGACTGGAAAATAAAAAAATTGTATGTCAAGTAACAATTTTTTTTGACTCAATGAAGATTTCACTCACGTATCTGAGAGCAAAGCTGAGCTCATTTAAAGATTATCCAATATTTTGAACATATAAAGTGCTATATAAATGATTAATATGGTTACTATTATCCACCATTCCATGGAGAGCTCTCACATGGAAGTCGATGGAAATTCTGAATTACACACAACAGCAGAATCACACAAGTCTGAGACCACAGGTATGAGAATGAGGTTCAACAGAATATAACTATTAAAAAATCTTAAATTAATTAAGGCATTGTCACAGGCAGAAGATTGGATATTCACATCTGAGTCCTCTACAAAATCTAAATAAGATAGCTTTTAAAAAACCCTAGAAACTCTCTTTTAATTAAGTTTTTTAAGTGAAACTCACTGGGTTTACTCGTTTTTATACAAGTTTCAAATGAACTGTTAAAACTGAAATGTTATAAAACCTGAAACAGTTTTTTCAAATATTCCATATTTCTATGAAGTGCACTAACATGTGCATATGCAGTACATTTCAGTCACGCTCTCATTACATTTTACCATGAATGGGTGATCTGGACTTTGCTCTAATTTGGGGATTCCTATAAACAATCTGTGATTCACTTATGGTACAAGTCCAAGCCATTCCATTATTTTGATGTTCACAGAGCTGCACAAAGGGTGTTTACAGTTATTCTGCTGGTAACATATGGCAAACTTACTTTCTGAGTTTTTGGGGAGGGGGAGAGTTTTATAAAACTCTTTTTATAAATCTGCCTTGTAGTCTAGTTCCTCATTGCTCAAATTCTACCTGGATTACACCATGCCATAGCACCAGACTGCCAAAGAGAATACAGTTGTGTGAATGTAGAATAATTTCATGAAGCCTGATGGATTTATTTTGGATTCTGAATTCTACATTAGCCTGAGCAATGGAGGCAAAGCTTCTTATCATGCAAGAACAACCACATTTTACACATGCCACGTACAGACATACCAATTCTGCAGAGCAAAGTTATTTTGTCTGAGATTACTCTTAGGAACTCAGGCTACTCAGCCAGCACTAGAAAAACGCATCTGCGTTACGTGATCTCAGCTCTTAAATTGTGTATCAAACCCTCCTTCAGCATCTTTGTGAAACTGTCCCTGTGTGTGATTTGGGAGTAGATACAATCCAACAAAGCACGTTTCTCCCATTATCTCTCACAGTTTTTCTGTGCACCACGAGGCTGGCTGCGACACCCACTATTTGCGACACCCACCCAACAACATGAGACTGTTGTATGGACCTATTGTTTTATTAACAACAATAAAGCCATTAGAAACGGTCAACTGACATACATTCTTAAGGTCCCACTGACACGAAACACTTAAGGACTCTTCTGGCTGTGAGAAGAGATGCGTTTTTGAAATGTTTCACCTACAATGTGTAGGAAAGTTTAAAAATCCAGTGTTGACAGATCAAGGCACATAGGATATATTCAAACCTCAAGCATAAAAGTAGGCTCCCTAATAGCAATATACGTGCCCAATTCATGAGAAAATTCAACTTTTTCTATCTATCTACAGTAGAGTTTAACATGCTAATATTTTTATTCTCATCCACCTGAGCCCAGAATGAAAGTATGTACTTCCCCTGCTGATATTTTTATTCCACTATTAATCTTTCTTCCAATGGCTAACTATACTATATTTTTACAAATACAGTTTCGAGTAACAGAAAAGAAATTAAAAGGATAACACTCTATTCCAAGTTGCCTGGATAACAACATTAATATACAGTAATTATACAATTAGTTGTAACATTAAATTCTAGTTATAGCAGAGTGATTACTCGGCAATTATAAGAAGTATATAATTACTCAATAATTAGGAGAAGTATGTAATTACATAACCATTTTATTCAGCTCAAAAATGAACTTGCAAATTTACAATGAGTCAGACAACATAGCAATTCAAAATCTTTCATTGCTTCTAACAAAAGGCTGAGGTGCACTTGCAAGTTTCCCAAGCTGAATTTTACACAGACAAAAGGGGTTTTATCCCGGTTGCCAGCCAAGCAACTTACTGCTACTGGCAAGTAAAATATTAGAAGAACATTTTTAAAATGCAGGTCTTGCTGGGGATAGCTTGCAATATGCAGCTTTGCCACTTCTCACTGCTTAAACTTTGCTTTCAGTGGGCTGGAAAATGCAGAGACAGAGGTTCAGCCTGATAGAAAGCGATACAGAGATAACCCTGTCATATCGCTCTGTGCCATTCCTGCCTAGACTGCTTCAGTGTGGACGCTATTTGTGAGTATAAATGGATGAGGCCTCTCTTTTTCCACTTTTCACGTGTGTTTTTCTCTCCATCCTGCTCACAGGTCTTACCGTAGCCTACCAGCAAGTCTGCTGCAATACTAAAGAGCAGCTGCCTCAGACACTGGTACAGTCCTAAGAGACATTGTTTTACTTCAGACAAGTAGTTTCTACCAGAATACCTCCTTGTTACTGCACATTTCTGCCTCGTAACTTCTACCATGAACAGTCACCAGCGCTCCAACAAGAAAGATCCCCTCAAGACATACCTCACACGAACAACCTAAGCAAGGAAGCAAAAAACAAACTCCTAGAACTGGCTCACCACGTCCTTCAATACTTAGACACTCAAGCACCCTTACCAAAAGATGAATTCAGATGGAAGGGGGCTCAGAGCCACCATGTCCTATAGACTCTCAAAAAAACCTAAACCCTTTGCAGACTTGAAAGGCTTCCCCATGCTCCTTAATCCTTCCATATTTTTGCATTGTGATGGTTTTGTTCTTTTACTAGCCTTCCTGTTCATAAGGCTCTCCATATTTCCCCCAATATTTCTGAGGGACTTCTTTGGCTAAGTCTGGTATTTGAGAAAAAGCTGTGCTGTTCCCAGTTTATTCCTAGTTTATACCAGATCAAAGTACCTCAGTTTTTTCAGGAAAACATCCAAATGAAGAAATTAGGGCTACAGAATATCCATACACATACTTAAAACCTATGTGTACTTGAAACAAAGTCAAGTAATAAAACATGCGTACATTAAAAAGATACATAAATACATATTCCATTGAAAATAATTTTTTTAAAGTGGGAAGCTTCACATAACACTCTAGCTGGTGAGTATTTGGTGTTTGAAGGTTCACTATGGTTTTGCGTGGACACTTTGAAGGGGGCTGCCAAGCAGACGCGCATTCCTGTTACTGAGTGCTACTGTAAATAGGTGAATAAAGCTGCTGTGGGTTGCTGGTGCGTAAATTACTGCTATCCTGGGTCCATCATCCTATGGGGTTCACTAGATTGAAATAACATAAATGGGTATCCTTTTCCATTCTTGTTATAATCATTGTCACAAGAATTTTAATGCCTCATATATTCCGTAATTTTTTTCTGTGTGCTGTACTGCTCTGACCTTTTCAATATTCTGTAATTTGACTGGCTGGCCATTTCAAGTTCTCTCCTTTTTACAGCCTTATTAACTTGTGGGGAAGAGGTGAAATGGACAGCCAATCAGAATACATAATATTGCAAAGGTCATGGTAGTACAGTATAGTATCAGCAGACACAGAATACTGTATATTAGTCATTAGCGTTCTGATATCTTATTCATGTGACAAAGGTTGTAAGGAGCGCAGGAAATGGTACAACATGAAACCATTCTCATGACAAAGACTGCAATGGAATAAAGGAATAATACAAACTAACCGCATTCATCTCACATTTAAAAACTGGGTTTTTTCCAGAAATTGCCACATTTACATGTACTCTTCCATCTGGATCAAAATTAATGTTTTTAAGGGAAAGGTAATAAATTGAGATGTTTCCTTTTTGTGTATTAAAACAGTAAAAGCTCATGTTTCATATGTATGGGCAATCTTTTCCAAATTACCAAATACTTTTATTACTATCATTGCATTGCTGACTATTAAACATAACCAGTCTAATGTGTCGTATCACAAACACATTGACACAACTATGCTGCTAACTTCAGGAAGCAAGGAGGCCATGCTAGTGAAAAATAGCTTTTCTTTCCCTAATCATCAACAGCTAGCCATCATTATACAGAAGATATTGGTAAAAAAACACCTTCCTTATACTTCTCTGTTTGTCTTCTTACAGAACTTCAACAATTGGGACACCTTTGTAAAACAGAATTCTACCTATTCCTATTTGCCGTGTCCTAGAAATTGGCTGACTGCTCATCTTACCCCCAGATTTGTTTGAACTTAAATGATATTACAGGACCCTGGTTTGTGAAATGCAGAGAGATTTCCACCTAGAAGGTACTTAAACCTGAAACACTTAAGTCTTATCATCTCAAATATTTAATGAGCTATTATTTTCTTTCAGTATCACTATTTCAAGATAACGTGAATCGCTTCAATCACAAAAGTACACTACATATTGTGTGCTAATACATGGCAAAAGGTATTTTTTTGGGTGAGTTTAAGGCTTTGTGTCATGCTTTGAAATATTATTGCCAATCTATACAGTTTCCACTGTGTACACACAGGCCTTGATAACCTCTTTTACTTAGAGAGCATGTTGCTCCACAATATTCAAACAGATAGAAGCAGAAGACTACTCAAAGAATAAAGGCAGAAAAAAATGCAGGTCAAGGAATAGTTCATATGAGGATCTAAAGAATTACACAAAGATTACTTAGTTAACTAGCACAACAACTTACAGTTATTTTTATGCCTGCTTTATATGTGTATGAGCATACAGAGGTTAAGCACGTTATCTTGGGCCACAGAAAAAATTGTCAGAAGAGCAAAACCAAAATGGAACAAAAACTCACTTGTTCACCCCCTTTCCTCATCCTTCCCTTGGTGTCATCCTCACTGAGCACCATTTTCTGTCCCTGTCCTGGTTCCTGGCTCTCTGGCACCAAGTCTTTTGGGGGAAATTCTGTCAAAATGCACACTTCCTCTTCGGTAAGCTCATTCTTTTGTCCATTAGTTTTGCCTATTCTTCAGCCTCATTAACTTCCGCACAAGCTACCCTTTCCTCGCAGCTAAGATTTTTCTTCTCTCCCTCTTTGCCTTCCCACTATTTCTAGCTCAGTATTCAGAATTAAAAAAATGTGACTTTCCATTATTTTGATTATCCCAATAAAAAGCAGCTAAAAATCTTTCCCCATCATTATTGGTGACTCTCTTTTCCTAAGACCTGTAATAATGAACTGTTTTCCAATTGTCATCCCGATTGTTATACTGATCTTATGAAGTGGTTTCTGTGCTTTGACGCCATACCCCTCTTTTCAACAAAGCGGGGCGGAGGGGGGGGAGGCAGGGGCTGTGTTTGTGCCTCAATCTCCTGAACCACTATTTGTTCCTCTGCTCCTGAGTTGACAGATGTATTATTCCTAAGGACTTTAAGGACTTATCATGTTCTCAGTCCATCAAACTGAGTCCAAAACTTAAAGTCCCTCTTATCACAGGAAACCTTCATTCTCATGGGCTAGGTGGAGTTGCTGGATGAGACAGGATGGGTAGTTTAAAAGCCCTGTGGCAAACTGGCAAAACTATGAATCCAAAACATTCATTTTCCTATAAATAATGAACAGTTCACATTATCTGCATCAAAAAACTTTAGCTTTTTCCTTTTTCCCTGGTAATTAAAGAAGCCTTTAGTTTTAAGACTGAAAAATAGAAAACATTTAAAGAACAAGATGAAAGTTCTTATGGCCACGTATAGCAGAAATCTGAAAGCTCAAAGACCCAGATGTAGTTTCTGACTGCATTACTCAAGTTGTTTCTTTGGCAGCTCAGTTTCCCTCACTATAAAACAGGCAAAAGCACCTTCTGTGACTTTTCATAGGCTTAAATTTGGTACAGCTATCTTAGACTGTCTTGAGCCTTACAGAATGCAGATGCTGAATGTTTTGTCCATCACCCTGAGCTGGCCCCCAGTACAGGCTGGAGGCGGACGCTGGAAAGCAGCTTTTCTGCTTTGAAAAAGACACGGAGGTCCTGGTGGACAACAAGTTGAACACGAGGCAGCAATGAGTCCGTGCGACAAAGAAGTCCAATAGCCTCCTACGCTGCATTAGGAGGAGCGTTGCCGGCAGGCCAAGGGAAGGGATCCCTCATCTCTATTCACCCCTGTTGAGACACATCTGGAGTGCTCATCCCGTTCTGGGCTCCCTAGTGCAAGACAGACATAGACTTACTGGAGTGGAGTCCACGCAAAGATGATTAAGGGCTTGAAGCATCTGTCACACAAAGAGAGTTGGAAAGATCTGAGGTTGTTCAGCCTCAAGAACAGAAGGCCTGGAGGGGGAAGGACCTGATCAATGTGTATAAATATCTAATGTGAGGGTGTAAAGAAGCCAGACACTTCTCAGCAATATATAGCAACAGAACAAGAGAGCATGGGCACATACAGAAGTACAAGAAATTCTGTTTCAGTCTAAGAAAAAAACTTTTTTACTATGAGGTTGGTCAAACACTGGAACAAGTTACCCAGAGAGGTTGTGGAGTCTCTATCCTTGGTGATGTTCAAAACCCAACTGGATACTGTCCTGGGCAATGTGCTCCAACTGACTCTGCTTGGAGAAGGGGGGTTGGACTAGATGATCTCTAGAGGTGCTCTCCAACCTCAGCTGTTCTATGATTCTATGAAAATTTGCACAATATTTCAAGAACCCTAAGGCAAAGCAGGGGTAATCATTACGATGAAAGCATGTTCGTGTCAGTAGAAATAACTGATCATTAATGTTACAAACACAAAGGAATGTGCATTTATATGCTCATTAATTCTATGGACTGAAATATGAATAAAGCCCACAGCTTGATGGGGGAGCTCATACAAGAAAGTTAGCACAGATAGTTAATGACTACAGCTGAGATTAGGCTCTGTCACGATGGCAGGCAGAGAAGAACATTTTGTGTGTGGTCTCATCTACCCTTTTGAGCTTCCAGTTCAGTGCCACGAGGCTTTCAACTTAAAAACTCTGTATTTGTAGATGAAACTGTCGGGGAGAAACTTTTTTATTTGAATTACTGTTTTAGGTTTTCTCACTACTCTTTCATAAACATAGAAATGTCCAAGGAGCCTTGCAACTGAGTCTGTCTCATTTAGACCTTCCAGTTAAAACAGAGTATTCAGTAGAGTGTTAAATCTCTGCTGTAAGTATAGTCATCCGCACTGTAACTCACTTTGCTGCAACAGCACCAAGGGGAGTCCTGGACTCCCACACACACTGCACTAAGTGTTGTAGGGACACACGGTAAAAACTCAGTCCATGACCTAAAGAAATCATAAAATACGGTGAGGCCACCCAACTCTGGAAAGCATTCTATGAGTAGAACCAACTTATGTGCATTTCACACAGGCTTCCAGTGTCCAGGTGCTCTTACCCCAACATGAACTGGAGAAAGCATCCCAGCACAGTTTAGTACCCCAAGCGGCATAACATCGCCTTGTCTATAAATGACCAGAAGGCATCAAATAGCCAAAGCATTTGCTGTACTTGTGATGTTAAGCTGATGATAGAGCATATAATCATTGATTTAATCCATTTTGTTTGAGGGGTTTTATAAACAAATGATGAGACTTTATGAAGTTTATTTCAGGAGAGATTTTAGACACTAAAAAAAATTCAGAAACAGTTAGCCTTAAAATCTTCAAGTTTGTTTTTCCATGGTTAGAACATTGTTTCTCTAGCTGCAGCAGTACATAAATGGAGATTATCACAGTATCTGGTTTCTGAATCTATGCCCATAATTCATGGATGCCAATAAGAATTTTCCATTCTCCAGGGACACTATCAGAAGGAGACTAGCTAAACACACAGAGCAGAACTGGGAGTCTCAAATCCATAATCAAATATCTAGATTGATTGTGTCACTTGCACTTGTATTGATTTCAATTGGAGCAGCTGACCCAAGGGAATAATAAAAATGTGGAATAAAACTGATTTATGAGAACAAAATAAATCCTTTTGTGAGTGGTAATGAATTGGTACTATTTAACCCTTTCAATCACAAAGGGAGAACACTATTTATTTTTTCAGAATGCTGAGTTAGCTGAAAGAAGTCATATAAAAAATGTCAATACTGTCAAATGCCATTACACTTAGTTGTAATACTTTGGAAGGAATGAAGCTCTAAACTTGATCTAGGATTTTTATTTGACATAAGACATTCTTCTAGCTTTTCCAGTCACCTTACATGAGGCATCATAAATGATGCACTTGTAGACTGAAAGAACCACAGAATCACTCAGGTGAGCGTTTGTTGTACTTACTTATAGCGTAGCTCCCTCTAGCCTATTTAGGGCAAAAACGTGTAGAGGAACATAAACAGCCATATCAACTGCACATAAAAGGATGACCTATCATAGTATCTCGATCTTTCTGGCATAACACTACGAAGTTACACAGTCAAAATCTAATTTGATTGCCCTTATACAGTTCAGATAAAAACTTCATCAAAGCTTGCCAAACCCCAGTTTTCATCACACTTTCTCTACCTGAGAAAATAGACAGGTTTTACATTAGTCTCTAAAGAGAAGCATATTTGTTTGAAACCAACACATAAAAGTATCCAATCGCAATTTCTTCATCTGTGAAAGCTCTAATAAGATTATATAGAGTTTGTTTGGGTCATGTATTTACATCGTTGACACCAATCATTTTGTGTCCAACGTCATAAACTGTATTTTTGCATTTAGGATTTACCATAGATACCTAAGCACTGTCAATGTAGCTTCCTCAGCCTTCATGTGGATTAAAAACTCTAGAAGACATTCATTAACCAAAAGACTGTTTTCACAGGAGAACTGATTGGCAAATTCCCTTTTACTCAATAGTGTTTACCAGTGTCATCTCCAGAAGATTGCTATTATTCCCTAGACTATTCCAAGGGAGCAGGGATGGTCTCAGAGACTATCCTGCTATTGGCAGTCACTAGGCATTTCAGCCTGTAAGAACTGATAATAAGTTCCTCACAGAAATGGGGTTCAGCCTTATGCGTCTGCTTTATAACATGAAAGCAAAAAAATTACACTGTACAATATAGAAACAGAGCCGTATACATGTGACAGAAACATAATTATGTGAATAGAGATGCAGAAGATCAATTAAAACATTATCTGCAGTCTGATGCTAGAGTAATCATCAAAGAAACAGTCCAATGTAGAAATTAGAGAGAGACTGCTTTCACTTCGCTTTCCTCTGAGACACCTGTACCAAGGAATAGAAAAGAAAAGCATATCCAGTGCTGAAGGAAATCATGCTAGTAGGTGGTGTATTGTGAAGCTGTTCAAAATGTACTGAAGCCTGACTAAACATTACCCAATAATCATTCCAAAGTGCATGCAAAACTATGAGTTTTCTAGCCATGCAAATCAAACTTTAAATGGCACATTACTCAGTGCCAAAATACCCCTAAGTCCTGCTCTAGTGAACAGATTAAACATGACTATTTGAAAATGGATCATGCATCCCCTTTTCTTCCCCCTCAAACATCTTTAGGACTAGTGAGTTTTATTAGTGAGGTCTGTAGCTAAAACTAAGGAGATAGACAGAGGAAACAAGGGAGGAAGAGGATGAAATATGAAAAATCTCCTGAATGGCTGACTTGGAAAAGCAGCTAAGGGCTCCCACAAAAGCATCCTACCTTGGGAGTGGGGAGGGTGTGTCTCTGGTGCAGCAGGTGGCAATGACAAATATGTCAATGCTGTTGCTCACGGTGGGGATGATGATTTTTGCCATGCTGTCCCTCTGCCACTGTCTACTTTCCTTTGGGAACTGCTCACACTGCCTGTTGGTTGTTCCCATTTATGATCCTATTTGTGCTGCGTGGAGTATGTTAACATGGTGCAAGTGTTGTACGCTGATTGGTCACTAAACATCTGCGTACATAGATTAATGGATAATACTTATCAAGCATTTAAATTATTATTATCGACTTTGTTGTGTACTAGGTTTGGGGAGGTAAAGATCTGGTGGGGAGAGACAATTCTCACAGCATCGTAGCTGCTCCCATGAAGACCCTCTGTAACAACACTATTGGGGTTTGCAGGTGCAAGGCCATGAGAAAAATAAGCCAAGAATAACAACATGAGAGCTATAACAGAAAATACTTCCAGAGAGGCTCTGGAAAACACTGCCGCAGGGGCTTCAGGGTCCTTAGCATTAGTAACATTAAGGCACTAAGGTACTGTAGGCACTGTGCAACATCACAGCAGTACAACAAACTGAAACATTAAATATTTCTTTAAATATATTACAAAGGTAACTGGTAAATTACCAATATCATTAATATCACCACAATTTCTCAGATTCACATTCCTTTTGAAAACTTTACCCTTCTTTTAAGGTCAAGAATCTCTACTCTCCTTGGGCCAGCTTCTTGAAGAAAGGATTCTTTTTCTTAGTAATTAGTATTACTATTTATTGACATTAGTAATGTCAAATTTAGTGTGCCTATCGTATAAAAAAAACAACCAAGGATTACTACTAGGGAATTCAGGTTGCAGAATGTATAGGGTTACTGCGCAATCCTAAATTAATGCAGTAAAGTTGGAATGACTTTTCCTGTCCTTAATAGATAATGGTCTGTCCCTGGCACAGGAACACATGATATTATGAACGTTTTTGGTAAGTGATTAAATGCGGGAAGAACACAGTCCTGATATTTACCTACTATGGAAAAAATATTCAGATTTCCTCAAAATAACCAGCTTCTTGGATGTCCAGCTACATGAGAGGAAAGGCTTAATAACTACTGAACAACAGGAAAAAAAATTAGCAAGTTTTTCAAGAAATAGCTTGTCTTGAAAATAAATCATATGCTTTGATTACATACATGGAATGACTCTACTGCCATTTTTGTAAAAGAATTTTTCTTGCAAATATTAAAGCACATCCGAACTTGTATCTGTTGTCAGGTATCGCATGTTCAGTCGCAGCAACTGTGAATGCAAATCTATCCTTAGATATTTATATTTTGAGGTAATTATGCAAACAACCATGTCTAGAAGAAAATCACTATGAAAATTGGCCTAACAAGTCTCTCGGAAATGTTTTACTCATTTCTGAAACATGTTTAATTCTCAAAAACTGTTGTGTTCTTTTTAAATTGTCAGCTCTAAATGTAAAACACTTACCTTCTTCTGCATCTTTAAAGATAACATCCCATAGAATTTTCATTCTCCATTCTCAAGCCTTCAACGCAAGACAGGCTAGGAACTTTAAGGGGCTTCAGCATTCCTCTCCCCACTTCTGTCAGCATCTGCAGGTGGCATGTCTTCCCCCAGCAGACATTGCTTTTCTGCACTAGCTTGATTCTTAGCATTCCCTATTTGAATGCTGATTGGAGAGTGTACTGAAAGCACTGTGCCCAATCAAGATTATAAGAGGACCCTTCTAACAGAAGCCAAATTAATAGATGGTCTGTGTTCCCTTCTATTTATTTACATATATAGTAAATATTAAACTAAAAAGATTAGATGAACAAAAGTCTATGCAAAATTCAATTTGTTTACAGATGTAGCTTTTTTTTTTTCTTTGTATCAGAAAATGCTGTATTCTGCTGCCAGAATTCTCCAGTTTGCCAAGAGAATGAGTAGGCTGCAAGGAAGCTTTCTGGTACAGTATCTCCAAATAATTTTCCCTTCACAAAAATATCAGATGAACTACATTGCTGAAAAGTAAGAACGTTGGATGATATGTCAACAAGAGAAGTTACAAAAAGTAAAAAAAAAAAAACCAACCAACCAACCAACCCCCACAAACTGAAAGTAACGTACATTGATTTCTACATTCACAAGCAACAAAGAGTTCTGAGTATAACTCTGCAACTTTGTGTTCTGAAACTCCCTAAGGACAT